>NW_027508851.1:0-205229 GCF_051911475.1 Siphateles boraxobius
AGTAAGGAGACTTGAGGAGGAGAAGAGGATTCTTATTGCAGAGATGAACAAGCATTGGAAGTCTCTTTGCACCCGTGCAGACACCCTGAAGCAGTTGTCATCCCAGCTTTCTAATGTGACATCAGGTATGTATTGGTTATACTTGGCATACATTACAATATTTCGGAAAGTTTCTAATTAATAAAGGCTCAACGTGTTTTAACATGTAAGGTGAGACGTGGGGCCTGCTTCAAGATGGTATCCAAGGTCTACGGAGCTTGACTATGAAGAACAAGCAAGCAACAGCCTGGCAAAGCATGCAAATAACTATTATGTTCAAGTCCTGACTGAAACAGAAATTCACTTTGATAGTGATTCTGAGGAATACCATACCAGTAGTGACTCTGAGCAAGATTAAACATGGCCAGAGTCCTTGTTTATGCTGTGGTGTGCGGGGGAGGCAGCATTAAGAAGAGGGCCGCTGGGACAGGCTGGGAAGGAATGCTGGCTCTGTGTTTGGCATGGAGCTGGAGTTAATCATTTAACAAACCGAGGATCATTTGCAGTAGAAGGCTTCTGTCATGTTCAACATTGAGGAGGTCCTTTGTCCCCAGGGCAAACCAGCAACTCAATGTCACACAGAAGGGTAGGGGAGAAATGGACTTTTCAGCATGAGTCTCTCGCTGCCCCAACCATCACATCACTTTGTCTATTGTCTAGTATCCACTATCCATTTGACTGTCTTGCAGGCTACGTGAGAGGCATCTAGCTGTAGCCCCGCAGACTCACTTCTTGCTAGACACCAGTGGCTGGACACCAGTGGATGGACAGCAGACGTCATTTCCGTATCGTCATTCACTTTTCAAATTGACGTCATTTCCGTATCGTCATTCACTTTTCAAATTGACGTCATTTCCATATCGTCATTCACTTTTCAAAGTTGACGCGCCATGCAGATGTCAGCGGTAAGAAAAAAATAATAAACTGTCGATGATTTATAGGTCATGTCAGAATTCAAATGCACAAACTAGCTAGTAAAAAAGAATCATCTTGTTTTCAAGGTACTGTGTCGTGTTTTTTAAAGGTATTAGTGAACTATGGTGTGCCTCAATTCTAGAGCTAGGTTGCTACAATAGATTTTCCAATTAAATCGTTCTTTGAGTGGTATGATTTAATATTGTAAATGCGTTTTTTTTCACTTAGATGTGTGAAGATTGTACCCAGTTAACGAGATCTCATAGAACAGTCTTGGCAGAGAATAGTCTAAAATGCTAGGTTGTCTATGCACACGAGAGTTTGTTAGCTAGCTATGTTTTTTTTGTTTTTTGTTGAAGTAGTACTTTTCCCTATGCCCGTGTAAATGCCTGATGTTTAATATGTTTATGATGATGTTTAAAGCGCTTTGGTGGCCATGGGTCTGTTGAAAGCGCTATATAGCCTAAATGCAGTCCATTTACCATTTTACATATTTTGTATAGGAGAATGTTAACATTAATATAAGTTTTTTTTGGTTTTTCTTACCTCACTATTTTTTACAGTCCATCTACCACACACAACTTTTCACCTACATTGTTCAATTCCTTCTTTTTTTTTGGAAAGTTATTGGATTTTTGTAAACTCTTATGATTTATAAGGTACTACTGGTGTTTCATATGTGTCACTATACTTATTACGTAAACAATCTATTAATACTTCCCTCTTCTTTTAGGCAAATCAAATTAGTGTGTGTAAAGGGACGGAGCTACCACCAATACAGAAATGCACAGAAGTAGTTAATAGCATACAGCAAGTGTCAAAATGATTTATGACCCTATGATTGACAGGTGGGCGTGTCTATCCTTTGATCTTCCCCCGCCCCTTCCGGTTCCTCCCCTTCCTGTCCCGCCCCTTGTCCCGCCCCTTCCGGTTCCTCCCCTTCCTGTTACCTTTGACCTAGTTCCGCCCCTTCCTGTTACCTTTGACCTAGTTTCCGCCCCTTCCGGTTACACTTTCTGTCAAAATGATGGATGGTTACCTTTGACCTAGTTCCGCCCCTTGCGGTTACAGCTCCTGTCAAAATGATGGATGTGTGACAGTTAGTTTGATTGTTTGATCAAGAAAAGGGAGGTATTGGCCTTGTTAACATAAGCTTTGATGTTACAGTTACAAAGTGATGTGACAGTTAGTTTGAGATGTGATTGTTTGAAGTTGGTGTTTTGGTCACCGCATCCCTGAGCTTTATCAAGGGGAGCTGTGAAAGTGATAAGAAAAAATGCTGGAAGTTTATCTGTTCTGTAAAAAAGAATATAAAATAAAATCTCACACAAAAAGTTGAAATAAATGTACAACTATTCACTGAACCAAGCATTTCAGTTTAAATAAAATGGAGCCACAAAAATAAAAAATGTACAACTATTCACTGAACCAAGCATTTCAGTTTAAATAAAATGGTGAAAGTTTATCTGTTCTTTAAAAGAATATAAAATAAAACCTCACACAAAAAGTTTAAATAAAATGGAGTCACAAAAATATTCCAAACAGTTAAAAATGTATTAGAGAGTTGAAGAAAAAACATACAGCTTATGTAAAACCTCACACAAAAAGTTTAAATAAAATGGAGCCACAAAAGTATTGCAAACAATCCAATGTATGAATGATCTGACTCTGTCTCAAAAACATAGGGAGCACGCGTGTGTGTGTGTGTGTGTGTGTGTGTGTGTGTGTGTGTGTGTGTGTGTGTGTGTGTGTGTGTGTGTGTGTGTGTGTGTGTGTCAAAGCAGGAATTTCCCCTCCCTCCGCATTGCTGAGGACCTTGAAAGTTTATCTCACACAGAAGTTGAAAAAGCATTATGTTCATTTAAATGAAATGATTATAAAATTTACATTTAGTCATTCACAAATATTTGACACTGACTCAAGTTGAAAAACCATGCTGTTCAATTAAAAGTATATAAATTAAACAAAAATAAAAATCATCTTACTGTTTCACCGTGGTTGAAAAAACCCCACAAGTGTTTCCCCTGAAGTCTTTTCTCTCTGTCACACCAGCCTGTGGCTGGCCTGGTATCTGTTTTTGTGACACGTTCCTGAGCCCATTGAAAAGCATTGTGTTCCTTTAAAAGTGTATAAATTAAAATATATCATATATAAAATAAATAGTTTACTAATTTAACTAAAGTTGAAAAGCATGCCGTTCATTAAAAAATCTTACTAAATTAATGAAGTTGAAAAGCATTCTGTTCATTTAAAATAAATATTTTACAAATTTACTGTAGCAATTATGTTAGATTTAGATAAAAATAAAATCATCTTACATTTTCACCAGGGTTGAAGAAAAAAAATCACACAGGTAGTGCCTGCCAGCATGGACAGTGTGCGTGACAAATAAGTGATATCATCGCTGTTTTCGAACCACCGGTAATAAATTACTTTTAATTCATAAGGCTTATTTTCAGGAGTGACAGTTATCAAAAGGTCTGCCTAAATGCTGGGAATGTGAATTGGCCTTGAACCTGAACAGTTCCATTCATAGAGTACTGAAAGAATATAGTGGACACACAGCTCCGCCGTTTTCCCATAGTTTTCCACAGGCTCTTACTGTAAAAGGCTATAAAATAGCCAAGACACATGGTCGTGTGCCATACCCCATGTCTGGACCAAAAACTTTTGCACCCTCTCTTCTATGACCACCTCATCAAAAATGCAAAACAGTGAGTACTTTCTCTATAATTAATTTATGCTACGGTGCTGTTTACCTGTAATATGCAATGATGTTTAATCTGAAAAATTGTTTATACATAAGGAAAAGACGGTATAATTCATTAGTGGTGATACAGATATTAAAATGTATCTACTATATTAATTTATCAAACTGGTTTAAAAATATGGAGCATTGTATTATGATATTGATGTGATACAGATATTAACATGTATCTACTATATTAATTTATCAAAGTATGATTTTTTTTTAAAAATATGGAGCATTGTATTATGATATCGATGTGATACAGATATTAACACGTATCTACTATATTAATTTATCAAAGTATGATTTTTTTAAATATGGAGCATTGTATTATGATTATGTATTATGTTTTTTTTTAAACCATATTACAAAAGTATCAGTTTAACACGACTGTTTTACAGCAATGTTTATCCATATCACAAAAGTATCAGTTTAACACGACTGTTTTACAGCAATGTTTATTTTGCATTATGCTATGTTGTTTTAACTGTTGTATTTTTTATCCGATGTAACTAAAATCTGCAGCATTGTTTATTTAAGCTGCGGGGTTTCCATAAAGGACCTTAAAATAAAATGTTTTGGATTTATTCAGTTTTAAATCTTATTTAGAGATTATTTTAGTCAGACATGCTTATATGTGAATAGGCCTATTTAATTCCTCTTCAGTTACTTACTTCTTAAATTTTGCTAGGTTACTTTTTAATTCTTCTTTTACTCTGTCTTTGATTTTAACTTTTAGCAATTTGCATGATAAAATTGTTTAAAATGTAAGCTATAAATATGAATGGCTCAATGTCATAACCAAAATATATAAAAGTCAAGTCAAAGCTATTTATATAGGCTAGCACTTTTCATTGCCATTTAAAATAACATGGTCTTTCCTTTTCTCTCTAGAGACAGCAAACACTGCAGGACAATCAGGCACCCAAGTAACATGTTAGTATGGTTTATATTTTATTTTTAATGAGAAAACATTATAGAGTGCAACAGGCGGTATCTGGGAGTAAAAACATTTACTTTCTCCATACGGAAATTAATTTAAAAGACAGACCTACTGTGAGCTAAGAGGTTGTTAATACATGGTATTTGCTTCTGATCAAGCCTTCAGCTTATTTTTTTTTTGTTGTAATTAATCATGTTTTACAGTTGAACTCCAGGTGAATACTACATTACCCATGAGCCATGATGCTGTAGTGAAAATTATGTCAAACATAGTTTTTAAAAAAAAAAAGCAACACACTCCAAAATAGCTCTGCCCCCTCCCATGAAGCACTGCGAATGACATAATCTCCCTACCCTCTCAAAATACTGAAATGTTTGTATAAGCTATATATGCGTATTTATATATAAATATATATATTTTTTAAAATCACTATGGGAAATAAGAATGAAAAAGGGGTGGGGGAGGCACTGTTGCACTCTATGTATAATGAACAATTGACAGATGAACTGACAGATATTTTATGTAAACAGGCAAAATCTCTGCATCTGATGGTGGCCATGTGTTTTCACCGATCATAACTGGTTTAACTCTTGGCTCCTTTGAGATCCACATGACTTCTGCCAAATCAAATGTACCGGCACATTGTAAGTGTAATAAAACAGTTTCGCCTATGTATTAAATTAATCTTAATTAACCAGTCCGAGTTAACTATTTGGGACCAATTTTAAGGAAGGTTACATTCTGGTCTAACAGTGTCATGTACAAATTTGCAATACAGAATTGTTTTTGGTACTATTGGATCGAGTTTTGTAGAATTTATTTTATGTGCTGTCCTGCTCCTGGATTATTCAGACTCAGAATTGTAACTATTACTATAGCCTTTATCAGCCATTTATTTTACTGCAGACTTATCAACCTTATTTATTTACTGCAGATTTTATCAAAGCAACTAATTAACTCAATTCATGGCAGCAATAATTAAAGAAGAAAAAAAAATGAACAATTGACAGATGAACTGACAGATATTTTATGTAAACAGGCAAAATCTCTACATCTGATGATGGCCATGTGTTTTCGCCGATCATAACTGGTTCAAGCTCCTTTGAGATCAATATGACTTCTGCCAAATCAAATGTGCCAGCAAATTGTAAGTGTAATACACGAGAAACTATTAAAACAGTTTTTGCGTATGTAATGTATAAAATTAATCTTAATTAAGCAGTCCGAGTTAACTATTTGGGACTAATTTTAAGGAAAGTTACATTCTGATCTAACAGCATCATGTACAAATTTGAAATATTTTTGGTACTATTGGATCGAGTTTTGTAGAATAAACCCAGATTAATTTATTTTATGCGGTGTCATGCTCCTGGATTATTCAGACTCAGAATTGTAACTATAGCCTTTTATTTTACGGCACTTATTTATTTTACTACATATTTGATCAAAGCCAAATACTGTCCAAAAGGGACGACTGGGAAAGAAGAGAAACAGGTCAATACAAGGTTAGATTCAATCTTTATATTCTTTCCCATTTTGCCTTCATTTTCCTTTTCCTGTTTTAATTTTTCAATTTTTATATTCTCAGATCATCAAGGGTTTCTGAAAGCAAACACCAGTCAGTTGGTCGAAAAAATGAAGAACATTGATTCAATCATTGACAATCTTGATTGCTCAATGAATCAGTTACAAATGTGCGAGCGAATCCGACATGAAGACGAGGGAACCGCTGGACTATGTGAATTGTGAAAGCATTTTCAACGACCTGGTCAACGCTTTGTTCAAGCATGAAGAATCTCTCATGAAGAAACTGCAATAACCACTGTTGTAGCCTATTGTTTGGCATTATGTACTTAAATAGTTTTTTTAAATAAAATGTTTTTAATAATTGATTGGTGATGGAGTTTTAATTTTTGTATTTAGAACCAAGTATATTGCACAAGTAAGAAGAAACCAAACTGGCCATATAATGATATATTGCACATAATAAACAATGGCAAAATTTGTATTCCTTAAAAAACAGGCAATGTTTGAGAACCCTAATATTGGTGTAATCTCTGCGAGGTCTCAACCACAAACGCAAAACTTTGTGGTGGGTGATACGGGCATAGCTTTACTAAAGGAAAATATTATGGAAGTCATTTTCAAACTATATTTTATTTATTTATATTATGGTTTTCATGTTGATTTAAAGTTTTTGTTATTAACTAATACCTTTATTTTTTACATCCAGCACAAAATTTTGTTCAAAAATCATTCTCTGACCCCAAATAATCAGATAATGTTGTGTTCACAATCTATAATTAGATATTCTCCTGCTTAGTATGTGTGTAAATAGTTGTGCTTAAATATTTGGATGTATTTTTACAAGCCAACATATTTTGTCACACTGTAGCGATTTTTATATAACATATTTTGTCACACACTTGTAAAGACTATGGCCTACCTTTAAAACATAATCTTTATACAGGAATCACCCGTGTCCAAAACATCCATGTAAGATTCAAAAGACCAAATCACTAAGAAGACAGGGGATGAAAAGCACCGTTTATAATAAATACACAAAGTATTAATGCAAAAAGTAAGTGTATGCTGTTTCACACTTAAACTATTACAACAGAATCACATCTGACTATGCAGATAAAATTGCACAAAAGTAAATTCTAGTGATCAACTTGCTAAAGAGTCAATACAACATGAGCCATACAAAAAAGCCACTTGTGATCAGTTTTGTATGTTTGTAATTGACATCATGTTTCTTTTTGTACAGTTTGCAAAAACTATAGTCTCCGAGCGTGGTCAAACATATAGGAATTTATGAAAAACATGAACAGATATTTCTACATGAGATATTTATTTTAGAACATCTTTCAGCTATGTCTACGAAACATCGACATGAAAGATGAGTATTGCTGTTTTTCTGTTACCTATAAAACTATTATACTTCAAACTCGTCTAGCTATTGCCCATTTCACAGCACAGTCGGTTATTTTTTCTACGTGGCTAAACAACGGTTAAGCTAATGAATTACCGTTGAAAGGCGGGATGATTCATTTTTTATTCCGTCTACACCGATACTTTGACACAAGAGTTTTAGTCAGGGGGTCTTTTAGGCCTGATCCAGAAAACAGACATTGTGTTTTATGTCTTAATAATCGTTCTTCTTTTTATGAAAAGTAAGCAGTTTTTGGCCTCATCATCAAAAATGTTTAAACATATTGTAAATATCAATTGTTATATAAATTATATGTGAAACACGCTCAGTCGCATTAGAGTCGGATTCTTGTTTATATTGAAGTTTGTTATTGAACCGCTAGTGTTCTTAAATTGTTTACCACGGTTTCATTTTTAACAACACAATCGTAACACTTTTCGTATTTTGTACGATGTTTTCTTTACACTCTCACCCCATGGATATCGGTTTCCTACAGTTAGCTGTAATGTTGGTGAACTCTAGGCCTTCTCTTTTTCATATACGACAGTATTTGCATGAATTGGCTTGATTTAATAAAATGATGGTTTAAACCACATTATATTATTATACCATTTTTAAATTGCGCTTAAATGTATATTTTATATTTTAACCCTTTATGCAAATATAGAATAGGCCTACCGCACAAGGATCTCTGAAATATTTTTTTCGTGTAAAACATCTATGTAGATCTATGTTTTTAAAAATACAAAGACATCTTTCTACCAGCGACCCTCAAAATCTGGGCATACAACAAAACACAGTGCATCCGTGTAGCTACGATGATTGATCAGAAAATTACTTTTGTCGCTTTGTTTGAAGAAACACTTTAATCAGCTGGTGCTTGATAACTATTAAACAACCCTCAATTCGGTAATGATGCGATATTGATATCGCGTTTTAATTTCAACTCAATGCGCTAAAGGTCTATAACTGAACTTTAACGTCTTAATATTTGGTAAAAGTTAACTTAAAGCCTTACTTTCTAAACGCTTTTTACGGAACTTGTTGCGAACATTCACTCAGCCATATGTTTAAAAAAAATATATATTGGTGTAATTAATAGAATTCTCTCTGGCGGTATATGCATAACTTCTCCATGACTTATGATTCAATGAGGCTTTAATCCTACGTAACAGTTTACGATGTCATGACGATGACACCCCTATACAACTCCTCCTACGGGCGGGTGAGCACTATCAGTTGTCCTGATAAACTCTACACAGAGCCCAGCCTCAGTTATCGCACGCAAGCCGGTTTCTCCTAACTGTTTGTGTGTGTGTGGTGGTAACGCTGCTAAACCTGGTTTCGGCGCTACAGACGGTTGCTTCAAATGGATTCAAAATCGTAAAAACGCTGACTGTTGGGTCTACTGCTACATCTCATTAATCAGAAGTTGAAGGAACATTTGCGAGGAACCGTGGTAAACATTTGGTTGGCCTGCTAAAGCTTGCTTCGACATTCCTGTTTGTTTGAACCTACCGCAAACTAGTCTTCTACGACTCATCATAGCATTTGTCCTAAACAGGTGCGGGTTAAAATCACAGCCTGAGACTATTCAAGGAACACTCGGGGCTATTCTGCGCGAATTAAAAGACGAGCCATTCATCGGTACTAAACTACAAGAAATCAGAGACGAGCTTTTGGACAAATCCAGCAAGGAGATCGTCTCCGACGTCGTCGACCTCTGGCTAGGTTTCTCAATCGTGAATGGAGAGTGACCAAACCCCCACCAGCATGGCTGCTGCCTTTAGCCGAAAGAGTTACATGGAATTCATGTTTAAAGGACATTACAGAACCCAGCTGATTTCATTAATGGAAAGAGTCATCGAGTATTCAAGTGAATCGGATGATGATGATGATGATGATGACGACGTTAATGTTGAAACCAAGCGTGTAAGAAATCTCAAGAAACATATGAGATTGATAAGAGGTACGCCTGATTCTTGGGGTGAATTATCAAACATATGTGTCAACGGTATTGAGCCGCCGTCTGTACTTGTAAAAGATGCTCTGGTTATGATGCTTGAATGCAGCTGTGAGTTAGAAATCCCCGATGTAATCTGTATGTGTACGTATGTGGCCGATGTATGTAAGCTAATGATACCAAAACTAAAAGACAATGACGAGGATGACACGTCCAGAGTTATCGAAATGTTTGTCAATTACATCATAGATCGTAACATGATGGATTGCAGAAATTTCATCTACTGGTTAGACTATCAATGATGTTATTGTTACCCCTTTTTTCACTAGGGTCTAATGTCATTATATCATTTAGAGTTTTGTACGACCATTATTTATTTTATTAATTCTTTTATTATATTACTTATAACATGTAGTCATTATCTATCCTGTTTTTACTGATTGTAATATTAGATGTGTCATTTTAATAAAAAGGTTGAACCACTATGCATATGTGTGTGTTATTTCTTTTACAGAGGTCGAAACGAGAACATGTCGGAGCTTTTGAAAAAGCTTATTATAGACCGTCTAACCCTGAGTCTTTAGGCGGTTAAAAACGTTTAAAAGACGCAGTCTTAAAGGATAATGGAGTTCGACTAAGTGATAAGAGGTTTCGGATCGGTTGTCTTCAGGAATTCTATTAATTACACCAATATATATATTTTTTAAACATATGGCTGAGTGAATGTTCGCAACAAGTTCCGTAAAAAGCGTTTAGAAAGTAAGGCTTTAAGTTAACTTTTACCAAATATTAAGACGTTAAAGTTCAGTTATAGACCTTTAGCGCATTGAGTTGAAATTAAAACGCGATATCAATATCGCATCATTACCGAATTGAGGGTTGTTTAATAGTTATCAAGCACCAGCTGATTAAAGTGTTTCTTCAAACAAAGCGACAAAAGTAATTTTCTGATCAATCATCGTAGCTACACGGATGCACTGTGTTTTGTTGTATGCCCAGATTTTGAGGGTCGCTGGTAGAAAGATGTCTTTGTATTTTTAAAAACATAGATCTACATAGATGTTTTACACGAAAAAAATATTTCAGAGATCCTTGTGCGGTAGGCCTATTCTATATTTGCATAAAGGGTTAAAATATAAAATATACATTTAAGCGCAATTTAAAAATGGTATAATAATATAATGTGGTTTAAACCATCATTTTATTAAATCAAGCCAATTCATGCAAATACTGTCGTATATGAAAAAGAGAAGGCCTAGAGTTCACCAACATTACAGCTAACTGTAGGAAACCGATATCCATGGGGTGAGAGTGTAAAGAAAACATCGTACAAAATACGAAAAGTGTTACGATTGTGTTGTTAAAAATGAAACCGTGGTAAACAATTTAAGAACACTAGCGGTTCAATAACAAACTTCAATATAAACAAGAATCCGACTCTAATGCGACTGAGCGTGTTTCACATATAATTTATATAACAATTGATATTTACAATATGTTTAAACATTTTTGATGATGAGGCCAAAAACTGCTTACTTTTCATAAAAAGAAGAACGATTATTAAGACATAAAACACAATGTCTGTTTTCTGGATCAGGCCTAAAAGACCCCCTGACTAAAACTCTTGTGTCAAAGTATCGGTGTAGACGGAATAAAAAATGAATCATCCCGCCTTTCAACGGTAATTCATTAGCTTAACCGTTGTTTAGCCACGTAGAAAAAATAACCGACTGTGCTGTGAAATGGGCAATAGCTAGACGAGTTTGAAGTATAATAGTTTTATAGGTAACAGAAAAACAGCAATACTCATCTTTCATGTCGATGTTTCGTAGACATAGCTGAAAGATGTTCTAAAATAAATATCTCATGTAGAAATATCTGTTCATGTTTTTCATAAATTCCTATATGTTTGACCACGCTCGGAGACTATAGTTTTTGCAAACTGTACAAAAAGAAACATGATGTCAATTACAAACATACAAAACTGATCACAAGTGGCTTTTTTGTATGGCTCATGTTGTATTGACTCTTTAGCAAGTTGATCACTAGAATTTACTTTTGTGCAATTTTATCTGCATAGTCAGATGTGATTCTGTTGTAATAGTTTAAGTGTGAAACAGCATACACTTACTTTTTGCATTAATACTTTGTGTATTTATTATAAACGGTGCTTTTCATCCCCTGTCTTCTTAGTGATTTGGTCTTTTGAATCTTACATGGATGTTTTGGACACGGGTGATTCCTGTATAAAGATTATGTTTTAAAGGTAGGCCATAGTCTTTACAAGTGTGTGACAAAATATGTTATATAAAAATCGCTACAGTGTGACAAAATATGTTGGCTTGTAAAAATACATCCAAATATTTAAGCACAACTATTTACACACATACTAAGCAGGAGAATATCTAATTATAGATTGTGAACACAACATTATCTGATTATTTGGGGTCAGAGAATGATTTTTGAACAAAATTTTGTGCTGGATGTAAAAAATAAAGGTATTAGTTAATAACAAAAACTTTAAATCAACATGAAAACCATAATATAAATAAATAAAATATAGTTTGAAAATGACTTCCATAATATTTTCCTTTAGTAAAGCTATGCCCGTATCACCCACCACAAAGTTTTGCGTTTGTGGTTGAGACCTCGCAGAGATTACACCAATATTAGGGTTCTCAAACATTGCCTGTTTTTTAAGGAATACAAATTTTGCCATTGTTTATTATGTGCAATATATCATTATATGGCCAGTTTGGTTTCTTCTTACTTGTGCAATATACTTGGTTCTAAATACAAAAATTAAAACTCCATCACCAATCAATTATTAAAAACATTTTATTTAAAAAAACTATTTAAGTACATAATGCCAAACAATAGGCTACAACAGTGGTTATTGCAGTTTCTTCATGAGAGATTCTTCATGCTTGAACAAAGCGTTGACCAGGTCGTTGAAAATGCTTTCACAATTCACATAGTCCAGCGGTTCCCTCGTCTTCATGTCGGATTCGCTCGCACATTTGTAACTGATTCATTGAGCAATCAAGATTGTCAATGATTGAATCAATGTTCTTCATTTTTTCGACCAACTGACTGGTGTTTGCTTTCAGAAACCCTTGATGATCTGAGAATATAAATATTGAAAAATTAAAACAGGAAAAGGAAAATGAAGGCAAAATGGGAAAGAATATAAAGATTGAATCTAACCTTGTATTGACCTGTTTCTCTTCTTTCCCAGTCGTCCCTTTTGGACAGTATTTGGCTTTGATCAAATATGTAGTAAAATAAATAAGTGCCGTAAAATAAAAGGCTATAGTTACAATTCTGAGTCTGAATAATCCAGGAGCATGACACCGCATAAAATAAATTAATCTGGGTTTATTCTACAAAACTCGATCCAATAGTACCAAAAATATTTCAAATTTGTACATGATGCTGTTAGATCAGAATGTAACTTTCCTTAAAATTAGTCCCAAATAGTTAACTCGGACTGCTTAATTAAGATTAATTTTATACATTACATACGCAAAAACTGTTTTAATAGTTTCTCGTGTATTACACTTACAATTTGCTGGCACATTTGATTTGGCAGAAGTCATATTGATCTCAAAGGAGCTTGAACCAGTTATGATCGGCGAAAACACATGGCCATCATCAGATGTAGAGATTTTGCCTGTTTACATAAAATATCTGTCAGTTCATCTGTCAATTGTTCATTTTTTTTTTCTTCTTTAATTATTGCTGCCATGAATTGAGTTAATTAGTTGCTTTGATAAAATCTGCAGTAAATAAATAAGGTTGATAAGTCTGCAGTAAAATAAATGGCTGATAAAGGCTATAGTAATAGTTACAATTCTGAGTCTGAATAATCCAGGAGCAGGACAGCACATAAAATAAATTCTACAAAACTCGATCCAATAGTACCAAAAACAATTCTGTATTGCAAATTTGTACATGACACTGTTAGACCAGAATGTAACCTTCCTTAAAATTGGTCCCAAATAGTTAACTCGGACTGGTTAATTAAGATTAATTTAATACATAGGCGAAACTGTTTTATTACACTTACAATGTGCCGGTACATTTGATTTGGCAGAAGTCATGTGGATCTCAAAGGAGCCAAGAGTTAAACCAGTTATGATCGGTGAAAACACATGGCCACCATCAGATGCAGAGATTTTGCCTGTTTACATAAAATATCTGTCAGTTCATCTGTCAATTGTTCATTATACATAGAGTGCAACAGTGCCTCCCCCACCCCTTTTTCATTCTTATTTCCCATAGTGATTTTAAAAAATATATATATTTATATATAAATACGCATATATAGCTTATACAAACATTTCAGTATTTTGAGAGGGTAGGGAGATTATGTCATTCGCAGTGCTTCATGGGAGGGGGCAGAGCTATTTTGGAGTGTGTTGCTTTTTTTTTTTAAAAACTATGTTTGACATAATTTTCACTACAGCATCATGGCTCATGGGTAATGTAGTAAACTGTAAAAGTGCATGAAGGCTTGATCAGAAGCAAATACCATGTATTAACAACCTCTTAGCTCACAGTAGGTCTGTCTTTTAAATTAATTTCCGTATGGAGAAAGTAAATGTTTTTACTCCCAGATACCGCCTGTTGCACTCTATAATGTTTTCTCATTAAAAATAAAATATAAACCATACTAACATGTTACTTGGGTGCCTGATTGTCCTGCAGTGTTTGCTGTCTCTAGAGAGAAAAGGAAAGACCATGTTATTTTAAATGGCAATGAAAAGTGCTAGCCTATATAAATAGCTTTGACTTGACTTTTATATATTTTGGTTATGACATTGAGCCATTCATATTTATAGCTTACATTTTAAACAATTTTATCATGCAAATTGCTAAAAGTTAAAATCAAAGACAGAGTAAAAGAAGAATTAAAAAGTAACCTAGCAAAATTTAAGAAGTAAGTAACTGAAGAGGAATTAAATAGGCCTATTCACATATAAGCATGTCTGACTAAAATAATCTCTAAATAAGATTTAAAACTGAATAAATCCAAAACATTTATTTTAAGGTCCTTTATGGAAACCCCGCAGCTTAAATAAACAATGCTGCAGATTTTAGTTACATCGGATAAAAAATACAACAGTTAAAACAACATAGCATAATGCAAAATAAACATTGCTGTAAAACAGTCGTGTTAAACTGATACTTTTGTGATATGGATAAACATTGCTGTAAAACAGTCGTGTTAAACTGATACTTTTGTAATATGGTTTAAAAAAAAAACATAATACATAATCATAATACAATGCTCCATATTTAAAAAAATCATACTTTGATAAATTAATATAGTAGATACGTGTTAATATCTGTATCACATCGATATCATAATACAATGCTCCATATTTTTTAAAAAAAAAATCATACTTTGATAAATTAATATAGTAGATACATGTTAATATCTGTATCACATCAATATCATAATACAATGCTCCATATTTTTAAACCAGTTTGATAAATTAATATAGTAGATACATTTTAATATCTGTATCACCACTAATGAATTATACCGTCTTTTCCTTATGTATAAACAATTTTTCAGATTAAACATCATTGCATATTACAGGTAAACAGCACCGTAGCATAAATTAATTATAGAGAAAGTACTCACTGTTTTGCATTTTTGATGAGGTGGTCATAGAAGAGAGGGTGCAAAAGTTTTTGGTCCAGACATGGGGTATGGCACACGACCATGTGTCTTGGCTATTTTATAGCCTTTTACAGTAAGAGCCTGTGGAAAACTATGGGAAAACGGCGGAGCTGTGTGTCCACTATATTCTTTCAGTACTCTATGAATGGAACTGTTCAGGTTCAAGGCCAATTCACATTCCCAGCATTTAGGCAGACCTTTTGATAACTGTCACTCCTGAAAATAAGCCTTATGAATTAAAAGTAATTTATTACCGGTGGTTCGAAAACAGCGATGATATCACTTATTTGTCACGCACACTGTCCATGCTGGCAGGCACTACCTGTGTGATTTTTTTTCTTCAACCCTGGTGAAAATGTAAGATGATTTTATTTTTATCTAAATCTAACA
The DNA here is from genome assembly GCF_051911475.1 of Siphateles boraxobius. Classification (NCBI taxonomy): domain Eukaryota; kingdom Metazoa; phylum Chordata; class Actinopteri; order Cypriniformes; family Leuciscidae; genus Siphateles; species Siphateles boraxobius. Next base: position 15,627 of record NW_027508851.1, read on the forward strand.
TAATTGCTACAGTAAATTTGTAAAATATTTATTTTAAATGAACAGAATGCTTTTCAACTTCATTAATTTAGTAAGATTTTTTAATGAACGGCATGCTTTTCAACTTTAGTTAAATTAGTAAACTATTTATTTTATATATGATATATTTTAATTTATACACTTTTAAAGGAACACAATGCTTTTCAATGGGCTCAGGAACGTGTCACAAAAACAGATACCAGGCCAGCCACAGGCTGGTGTGACAGAGAGAAAAGACTTCAGGGGAAACACTTGTGGGGTTTTTTCAACCACGGTGAAACAGTAAGATGATTTTTATTTTTGTTTAATTTATATACTTTTAATTGAACAGCATGGTTTTTCAACTTGAGTCAGTGTCAAATATTTGTGAATGACTAAATGTAAATTTTATAATCATTTCATTTAAATGAACATAATGCTTTTTCAACTTCTGTGTGAGATAAACTTTCAAGGTCCTCAGCAATGCGGAGGGAGGGGAAATTCCTGCTTTGACACACACACACACACACACACACACACACACACACACACACACACACACACACACACACACACACACACACACACACACACACACACACACACGCGTGCTCCCTATGTTTTTGAGACAGAGTCAGATCATTCATACATTGGATTGTTTGCAATACTTTTGTGGCTCCATTTTATTTAAACTTTTTGTGTGAGGTTTTACATAAGCTGTATGTTTTTTCTTCAACTCTCTAATACATTTTTAACTGTTTGGAATATTTTTGTGACTCCATTTTATTTAAACTTTTTGTGTGAGGTTTTATTTTATATTCTTTTAAAGAACAGATAAACTTTCACCATTTTATTTAAACTGAAATGCTTGGTTCAGTGAATAGTTGTACATTTTTTATTTTTGTGGCTCCATTTTATTTAAACTGAAATGCTTGGTTCAGTGAATAGTTGTACATTTATTTCAACTTTTTGTGTGAGATTTTATTTTATATTCTTTTTTACAGAACAGATAAACTTCCAGCATTTTTTCTTATCACTTTCACAGCTCCCCTTGATAAAGCTCAGGGATGCGGTGACCAAAACACCAACTTCAAACAATCACATCTCAAACTAACTGTCACATCACTTTGTAACTGTAACATCAAAGCTTATGTTAACAAGGCCAATACCTCCCTTTTCTTGATCAAACAATCAAACTAACTGTCACACATCCATCATTTTGACAGGAGCTGTAACCGCAAGGGGCGGAACTAGGTCAAAGGTAACCATCCATCATTTTGACAGAAAGTGTAACCGGAAGGGGCGGAAACTAGGTCAAAGGTAACAGGAAGGGGCGGAACTAGGTCAAAGGTAACAGGAAGGGGAGGAACCGGAAGGGGCGGGACAAGGGGCGGGACATGAAGGGGAGGAACCGGAAGGGACGGGGGAAGATCAAAGGATAGACACGCCCACCTGTCAATCATAGGGTCATAAATCATTTTGACACTTGCTGTATGCTATTAACTACTCACAGAGTGCTGCAGCCGGTATCACTCTGGAGATGATTGGACGGGGATTTGTGTCAAGTAATTGTGGATTCAATCCCATATTTCTTTGTATTTAGTTCTAATTTTAATTTTTTTCAATTCAAATGACAAGCTTTTTAAAAAACAAAACTGAAATATTTATTTATACTAACCTTGTGTGTCCAAAGGTAATAATCAGAATCCATTCAAGGTACTGCCCTCCTACCATTTCTGGGCTCCTTGGATTGGGCACAAAACAAGGTCCTCCAATGAGGTGCTCAACACAGAATTTGAAAAGATTAAGACTGCTAAGGTGTCTGAAGAGTCCCAAGTCTACCATGTTACAGAAGATAGACTGATGGAGGAGCTCATGACCCAAAAGGTATATTTGTTTTGTATAATGTATTTTAATTATATGTTTTTGTTTAGTTTCACATGCATTTGTTTGGGGGCACATCAAAATGTATTTTCCTAATCCTACTTTGATCAGGTTGATGTTGTTCGTAAACTGTGCAAGGAATGTGGTCTTGACACAGTTGGATCAAAACTGGACCTCATTTCACGCTTGCGTAGTGAAATGCAAACACGGCACAGCTACGACAAGATTTTCCAGAAAATATGGGGTGCATCAGGTCAGTGTTTTGGAAAGTGTAAATATATGCATTTCAAGTCTACATGGTTTGTATTGCTCATCAGTTTTTTTTTCTGCTGTATTCATGTAGGTGGTTGGTGTGCCATAATGTGCCCTTGTGGTGTTGTGTACAGCCTAAAATTCCTGATTCGAGCTGAGAGCCCACGAGACTATGCAGGTTTACTTCTGTCATGGAAACATCTTCCTAATAAATGTATTTATGATTTTGCGAGAGGTTTGGTTGCACATACAAATGTGACTAGGGCCCCAGACATTGTTCCCTTTCAGCCTTTTGAGGGAAGATTGCTTGAGCCAACTACGGAAAACATCTCCATGGCCAGAGAGGGCAAGATATTTTCCCATCTGTCATGGCTCCGTGAAAAGAAAGAAACACCAGATGAAAATGGTCATCCTATTACTGGATCTGCTGACCACTTTGTGTTGTACGACACGTTTCATGAGTCCAACACCAAAGACCCAAGGGACATCTTGAGGAAGATTTCTCTGGTTCCTGAGCTTGCTGGGAAGATAAATAGCCAAGTTGTGGAACAATTTTTTTCGCAAATGAGGAAAAACAATTATTTCCTGAATAATGCAGCACCAGCAACAAATATATTCCTTTTGAGAAGCATTGTACACCACCGCAATCAAAGGACTAACAATGAATTCATCAAAAGAGCCAGAAAGACATTTGTGACAGACACTGAATTCAATGACTATGGCCCGGCAGTTCTATGTACCGGTAAGTCACTTTCAATCTCATGTTTTTACATTCTAGTTGTAACATACTGTTTGATTTCATGGCTTTGTAGCTTAAAATGCACATATCATAAATAATAAAAGATTACACAAATTAGGATAATATCACCGGGCAAAATCACAGAACTTAAAACGGTTGTTACTTCACATGTCAATGTATTACTCATAGCCCATTAGGGTTCACACATACAGAATAATTGATCTTCACTGGTTTACATAATACATTGTAGCACCCAAAACATTTCATGAGTGTGACCTATCACACACTGAAACACAAAACACAAAATATATCTTGGAATTAATCACATTTCAAACAAATATAAAGCCTGTTACTATTTCTTTATGAATCATAATTTGTTGACTTTGTTCAAAGGTTCTCAACAAACAGATTCAAAAACCGGGCTAATGTTTTATTTATTATTTTAATAATTATCTTTTTGTTCCTGCAACATTAGACAAAAACAAACATGAAACTCAAAAAGTGGAGACTAAGTATGTGTATAAGCATATATTAAAGTATATGTATTTTTAGACCACACATATGCAAAATTGGGTTCTTTACAGATGTTTTGTTATCTGAAAAACTTATGTACAAGGTTAAACTGTTTGTTTATAAAAAGTAAATTCATTATGTTCCTAAATTGTAATTGAGTACTCAATGACATGCATCAAGTATGTATTAATGTACACTGATAAATGTATACTCAATCAAATGAGTTAACAATGTCTTCAACAACATTTATCTAATTTCAGCAACAGAACCTGAAAACCAGTGTGGTGAGCACTGTCAAGAGTTGATTCTACCAGTAAACCTCAAGCCTTCTCGATCATGCTGGACTCTGGGACATCATTCTCTTCAGGAGCAGTTGGTACACATGAACTTTATATCGAACACCTTTCATATGTATCTCACAATCTTTGTTTTGCATTATTTTGTCATGCATAATTTTAGTGTTTTCTTTCAAAACTTTCAGATAAACTATGTCCTGGATCAGAGTAAGCCCGGGAATGAGCTGATTGTGAAAGATGGAGTAACATGCATCACCAGACCAGACTTTCAAACCCTCGGCCTGAAAAAAGAAATGGAATCCACGGTCGGAAACACACAATGAGTACTTGCAGCAAATACACTTATATGAATGATTCGTATAAATAATATATTTCATTTATAGGTCGGAAATGGATGTTTTAGGATCCTCAGAGAGATTCTACAGTTGCAGGTTCGATGTTAAATTTACTGTAAATTTGGAGGGGACAAAAAAAATAAATTTCATGGCATTTATCTTATTGGAATGATTGACATTCTGCAGGGAAAAGACGTTTTCATCGTTGATCTCTATGTTCAATCTCCCCTTTCCAGTTTTCCGGTAAGAAACAGTTTTCGTGAAATCAGACTGTGAATGTCAGTTTGCTGCTTTATTGGGACACATAGGTTTTGCAAACAGGGTGACACTTGGGCAAATCACTGAGTCCTGTTTGCTCTAGCAACTATGTATGTCGTCTCTATGCTAAATTAAAGTAGAAGTAAGGATGACATGTAAGGATTTCAGTTACATCAACAAAAGTGTTGAGCAGTATTTAACCACCATCATCCTTTTAGTACATGACTGTACAATTTGTTTGCCTCTTGTAATTAGGTGAATTCGCACATGAAAGATGCCTTGATTATTCCATTGTGGACCCCTGGGCACTGCACGCTGTGTGTAAGTTATGCAAACTTAGTTCCTATTGTGTATATTACAAGCCATGAGGATAAACATAGGTTTAATATGCTATTGGCCTGTGTTTCATATCAACACATCATTAATCGATAATATCACTTTCCTGGTGGAATGCTCTGCCCACAGCCCTTGTCAACTGGGCAAGGATTTAATCTATACTTGACACAGTTGGTGACTGGTTAACCATAGACAATGAAATAATATTAAAATGTTAATCTTATATTTTGAATTCTAACAATGTAATGTTTGGTTAGAGTTCACTAAATTTGGGAGTGTTAGTCTGCTAGGTCATTGTTCTATTGTCACTATAAGTTATCTACTTTTCATCAAGAGTGCATGTTCTCTATAGGTCTTGAGACCACAACAACAAGAAATGTTGTTACTGGACTCCAAATATCCATACAAACCACAAGGGTTTTGTTGTGGTTTTCAATCTTTCTGAAAAATAACTTCGCAGAGATCTTTGATGCCAGAAATAATTAGACTTTATTTTCGAACGCCGTTCCGTTCCATAGAACGGCGCTCTAACGCTCTGGCCCTGCGGCCCACTGGCCCTCTGGCCTTCCAGCGCGCTCCCGAGTATATTTTGGTTCAGAGTTATATACATAAATCTTCTTCCAAAGAAGGTAACACACCCTATAGATAGTTTTGGGTAAAGGTCTTTTACCATGTGACTTCTCGGAATAGAATTTTCTGCAGCAAACAACATTCCATTCAAGGTCTTTCACATACACAGAGGAAATCCAAAGTCACAGACAGAAGAAATAATTGTGTCCAAATATATAGCTAAATTACTTGTTTTCTAAATAATAAAATCTTCAACATTCCCTCCTCTGAGGCTTATCTAAGCCTCACTTTCACTATCCTTTACCAGAGTGTAGTTTCAAAATCCAGCTCTCTCATTTATGCTACCTAGTGACCCAACTGAGTCACCCATTCTCCTTTCCAATTACTGGATTAAGCCAGCACACTCCGGAGGAGCATTCGAGCCAAACATCTCTCTCGATTTTCTTTCAGTTGTTTTTTTCTTTTTCTTTCAATGGAAAGAGTAAAAAATTTGAATTCTCCCTAATCAAAATTAAACCAAAGAATAAGACAGTGTTATAAGTGTGTGTATACATTTGGTTCAGCATTGCCTGTTATTGACACAGTTATGTAGAGTATGTCAAACATAAAAGTCTCTTATACTATTGAAAGTTTTCTTGCGGTGTAGATATCCTCTTGGGTCTGGCTCATCAATCATCTTCTTCGTCCTCAATTCCTCATTTACTGGAATCAACATCCAGGGTTTGTAATTATCAATTTGGTTGCCCTCTCAAATTAGTTTTCATTATCTTTTTTCCGCATTTTCATTCGTTTAACCGTGGTTTTCCAACTAGTGATCTTAATATACAAAGTACACAACAGAATAATAACCCACTTTCAATATCCCTAATTGAGCAAACCTTAATTTTCAAAACTTTTCATTAAGTTTTCCTTAACTTCTGCTCTTAAGTTTTTCTTGACTCAATCGTAATCGCTAAATTTTTCTCCCTGCGCAATATTATTTAGTAAAAGTGCAACACTGATCACCAAAAATAAGTCAGTTTACTTTTTTCACATAATTGTTATTCTCCTAATGCAGACAAAGCATTATAATAAATATCTGCTTATTATAGTAGTCTAATTGATTCATTATGCATTTTTGTTCTACTTGATCCATATGACATTAATTCAGAATATGGCTGGGTAAACATAACTCTCTCATTTTTATCACTTCTTATGAGAGAATATCATTTCTTAAATTCGAAGAATCCATCTTTTAGTCAGTCAATTTTAGTGAACAGAACACTTTACACCTATCTAATAAATTGAAATACATTTCACTTACTGTCTGTTTTATTACCAAATTTAAACAATAAATTCCATTTTGACCTTTTTAATCTCGCGTGTTGCTTCCTATTCTCATTGTAGCTCCTCAGTTCAAGACTAAACTGAATACATTTTCTTCGTTTCTACTAATTTCTAAATAAACTATCATGAATAAACTAATTATGTCTCATGTAATCACTCTAACTAAGAAAGCTTCAGAGCAATGTTACATTTATCTCATAAAAGTCATTCAATAAACTCATTAGACAATTAGAAAATAACTCAAGAAAATAACTTTTTGCACTCTTACATATTCCTTATATGTACTTTTTTTCTTTATATCTAACAATCTAAAAGTTTGTCTATCAACCATTTAAACCATTAGCATTATAACTTAATTTTTTTTAAAACTTCCTTGTGTTCGTATGCAACTTATTTTTAATCTTCAATACTTCTGTTTAGTTGACATATAATCTGACCTTATTTCTGATAGATTTTCAATCTAAGGATTACTTCTGTTAGAAATATAATTTCTGTTCCTGTCCTCCTCTGTTGATTTCATCGCTTTTACCCATCTATATCATGTCCACATAATCCATTACCAAGTGTTTTAATAGTTCTTCTGTAGACTGATATATGGCCTATTTTTGTCGCTGTTCTTTTCTTAACTTCGTTTTTGCCACAAATTTCACAAAACTTTGCAAAAATGCTTTTAATTTAATTTTCTTACCTTACTCCCCCCTTTGCGCACTGGTTTAAAACCATTGCGCATCTGGACTGAGAATATTCAAAAGTATTCACTGGTTCAACAATCTGTCCTTCATGTGAATGCCAAATATCTATTCTTGACCCCCCTCTGGTGCCGTTTAGATTGTTCACAAGGGCCTGTTTGTTATTGGATTTCAATAACTTCCTCTAAGTCTATAAACTTTCTATACTTTCTATCAAGCACTACTTGATATCATTTTAACTAATCAATTGCATTTTGAATCAAATTGTATTCTTATCAATTAAAATTTAAATTTAATATTTGTTAATACTTGCTTTAATTTCAACTGTAGCCTTAAATTAATTAAGTATACCCTTGTATTGACAAATTTCTCCTGAGTATCCATTAAGATTTATTAAAGTTATTTTTAGTTCTAATTTTTTCCTTCATGAATTGTCTTAATTCCCACTATGCTATATCAATTTCTTACATTAATTGTTAACATTATTTTAGTTTCTTTTCTTTTTTTCATTATCATTGTTTTCTATGTTGCTTTAATATATTTTTCTCTTCAATCATTTTTGTTATGGTGGGGTTATTATTAAGTTGCTACTGAATCTATTCAAGGGATGAACATTCATTCATAGGAAAGTTGGTTGATGTTGTAGAAGATTTTATTATTTAGAAAACAAGTAATTTTGCTATATATTTGGACACAATTATTTCTTCTGTCTGTGACTTTGGATTTCCTCTGTGTATGTGAAAGACCTTGAATGGAATGTTGTTTGCTGCAGAAAATTCTATTCTGAGAAGTCACATGGTAAAAGACCTTTACCCAAAACTATCTATAGGGTGTGTTACCTTCTTTGGAAGAAGAAGTATGTATATAACTCTGAACCAAAATATACTCGGGAGCGCGCACTGGAAGGCCAGAGGGCCAGTGGGCCAGAGGGCCAGAGAGCGTTAGAGCGCCGTTCTATGGAACGGGACGGCGTTCGAAAATAAAGTCTAATTATTTCTGGCATCAAAGATCTCTGCGAAGTTATTTTTCAGAAAGATTGAAAACCACAACATTTGGCACCCCAGATGGGACTTGGGTTGAAGCGGAAGGAACCACGAAAGGCAACACTGGTGACCGACACAGACAACAGTGGCCACTGTACTTTGAGGTGAGCAAATTTTTGCTTTTGAAAAAGTATGTGTTGTCACCAGTGAGCCAGAGTGGTAAGACCCTTTAAAATGCTTCTCCAAGTTTAAAGAACTAAAAAATTGAAAAGAGGATCTTTGATTCTAGAAATAAGTGTCTATTGTTTGTTGATGATGTCAAGTACTGTGTTATAGCGTGGCGGAGCTCCCGTTAGTGTTTGCCAGTGTTTATATAATCTGATGCAGGTTGTATGAATATTGGTACTGCTGATGTGCCGCTAAAGGTTTTGTCATACGTATGTAAGGATTTGAGATGTTTGCTTGTTAAGTTTAACAAGTGTACTGGTTAAGGTTAATCAGTTGTTTTTCTATATTTACTGTTAAGGATAATGGTAAATGTTAATGATTAAGGTTAATCATTTTCTGCTCATTAAGGATCAGAGCCGGCGCCAGCCGAGCACTGATGAGGGGGCGTCTGGAATACCGAGAGGGGGCGTTCACATTAACGCACGTCACCACTTTTTTGCCAGGGTCGATATTCTCCCCACCACTTTTTAAAACATCTTTGCGGCATGTACCAATTTGTACCAATACAAATAATAAAACATCTCCAGTTAACTAGCAGAGCATTCATTTTGTTCGTTTGTCAAATTAGAGTCATTATAGCGCTGAAATGTGTAGTTTTTTTAAATCAAGTGATCAAAGTGCTCGTTGCCGCTTCGATCAGTGAAATTTTAAAACACACTAAGGTCTATGGAAGCGGCAATAAATAATAATCCTTTCCATAACAATAAGACGACACGTTTTACATGTTGGATACACACTCTGTAAGTAGCTTTACATTTTGCTCTTTTCTTCTTCAGTTCACCGGCCACTTATGTATTTCATGATTAGTGGAGAAATTACGTGTTGTAAATCCAACAGATCTGATTCTCTGAACTGTGGCAGTGGCACAAACCACATGGCGCCGCCCATCGCACAAACAACAAAACACATCCACTTGCACATATTTGACAATCGGAATATCAGTGTTTCATGCTATAGCTAATACATTTGTGAATATTTTGAATAAAAAAGGAAAAATGACATAAAAGCAGATCATCATTCATTCAGCGCTGTGTTGCGGTTGCGCTCTGTCACGTGACAAGCAATGACGCGTCACCATGGAAACATTAAAGCGACAGGTTCTAAATAACGGTCGCCTTGAAAAACTCACGCTGGGTGGTCAGTTAGAATATTTTAAATTTACGAGTGAAAGGGCTAACTAAAATATAAATTTAGGTTAATATTCACGAAAATGTGAAAATGTAATTGGCAAAATGTGATTTTTAAATAGCATATTTTATCAGTAAAATCCCGTTTACATTCATGGTGATCTGAGGGGGCGGGAGAGTCCCGTTGAGGGGGCGTCGCCCCCTCACGCCCCCCCGTGGCGCCGGCCCTGTTAAGGATAATGAGTATACTGATACGGTTATCAGTTTTATCTGTGTTTCTTATTAAGGTTAATAAGATAGCATGCGCACAGATAAGTTTAGCTTATGGTTACCGCATTGTTATAGGAATGACAATGGACTGCTCGGGTAAGCTAAATTGAATCGCAGAGGTCTGTGACAGTTTAAAGTTATTCAGTGAAGTATTGTTTGTAAAAACAGTGAGAAACACTGTGAGTAGAATATAGCTCTGTGTGTGTATGTAGGATCCTGTCCTGTGTGTCTGCTTGACTGTGACTGTGGTTAAAAATAGGTGACAAGGAATGTGTGAATGAGCTTGAGAGACAAGTAATATATAAATGAGTATTAAAAGTAAAGGAAATAGTAAAAGAAAACAATTGTTTCAAGATAATAATCTTGCAGATTATTGTAGTATGAAATAAGTTAAAGTTATAAAATATATATTTAATTAATAAATGGACTGATATATATTAATGGATAAATAAATAAAAATGCACGTGCTTAATATATTCTATCTTATATCTGAAGACGTCTAAAATTTGTATCTCATTATCCCTGAAGACAAAGTGAGAAAAATTATTCCATTGTAGATAATTAAGTTTGTGCTAGGAAAAAATAACTTGTGCAGTGTGCTAAAAGTGAACAAGATTGGGTGACCAAGTTTCAACAGTCATAAATAATTTACAGCAATCTTAGAATTGTAGTAATGGGAATTGTTGGGAATGGGTGAGGAAAAGTTTATTCACCATGTTAGATTATTTTGAGCACAGCATGCAAATACAGAAGAACGATTGAAGGCTGATTTTATGATAGGGAACATTATTTAATTGTATTATACTCAGAAAATCAAAGTTAGATTATTGCTCATATTGCAATGAAGAAATAGCTTGCTTTTTCCTGCAACGAAGAACTTGCTTTACTAAAAACAGAATGGGAGAACTGCTGTTGTCAACCAGTGATTATTATATAGTATAAAAGAACTAGAAAAAGATGGTTAAAATTGGAATTTAGATAAAGAGCTAATATCTCAGGAACAAATATTTATAAAGACTAATTTGATCTATGCAGCTCTCTGAGTGTTCAAGTTTCAGATGGCTTCAGTGTCGAATGGAAGAGGTGAAAGGTCCAAGACGACTGCAGAGAGAAGAAGAAGAGTGGGTGAGGGGCTTTCAGCTCCCCTTCTGAAGATGACCACTCTCTGGAAAACTGGCATGGAGAAAGACTGATTTAATGCTGGAAAAGGTGAAACTTTCACTATTTCACTGGAGACTTTTTCCTGAGGACAAGAGGAAAATCCTGAGATGCAAAGCTGAGGCAAAATCTATCAAAAGCCCAAACTCAGCAGAGTCAGAGAAACAACAGAGCCAATATACAGTCTACCACACCAAGCCTTGAGTGACAGCTAGGCTGACGACACATGCAGAGCGACAGCCATGAAGCTTCAACAGACTGATAATCTAAAAACAGAAGAACTGACCGACATCCTTCCCTTACGGGCAACACAGGTGTGGCAACTTCAATGATCACTCTAGAGACTGCTTCAAATTTAGTTATTTTATTAACTTTATTCATTCTGATTATTCACTGGTCTCATAAGCAATTCTTTATATTCTCTGCTAAACTAACCCTCTTTGCTTTTCCAGTAGGTTCAAGTCCAGCCATATAAAAAAGAAAGAGAATACACTGAAAGAGAGAAGTGGGTGCTCAACTCACCAAATAGTTCAAACTGAGGCTGGATTTGGTATAGTGAGGGCTATTATATGAAACAACTATAGGGCTAAAAGCATGAGAAAAATTTATCTGTAGAAAAGTAAAAGATAGACACAAAATGTCAAAGAATTCTTATTATTGTTTGCAAAACAATGATACTGGTCACTCCATTTTGTTTTGGTAAGTTTTTAGAGATATAGATTGGAGAAAAAATTACTCCAAAGGTCCAAAATTATGAAATCGCAAAAAATGCTGTCAAAACTGGGATAATGAGATGGAAATGTTGTTGGCCATGGATCCAAGATTACGCAGAGATCTCCAATTTATTTCTTAAAGCAGCTCATGAGCAAAAAACAAAAAAGAATAGGAAAAATCAGAAAAACAAATGACAAAATGCATTTGAAAAATTACAATTGGCAGGCTTATTATTCTAAAATAATTAGTCTATTAGAATTTGTAAAATGAAAAAAAAAAAAGGATTATAAGAATGGTGTTAAACTAAACCTTATGATCATTGACTCTTCTTAATAGTGTTTGAGATAGCTGTGTTGACCTGATCAGACCTTGGCTAAAATTATAGGATGCCACATTTAGAGCACAATCTGTAAGAGTGTATGCTGGCCAGTGTGTGTGTGTGAGAGACACTGAGTGTGAATGAGTGAGAGATGGTGTCTGAAGAGACACTAAGGCAAATCAATTATTTTGCCAATACAGCTGTATTTAAAATTTAACATGTGGGCCCACAGGGCAAAATCTGCCCAGTAAAATAACGACCATGGATGCATTTGGTTAAATTTCCTGGTCAGGAACTGAAGTAACAATATAAAAAAACAAAGAATGAAAAGAGAAAAATAAAAATAGAAAAAAACAGTGCCACATATGCGCAGCGCTTAACATGTCTGCCTTTCTTTGCAGCATAACACGTCTGCCTTTCTTTTCAGCATATCGTGATGGAGCTGATCTTTGTCAAAAGTATGAAATATTGTCTTGTAACTTTTGTCAAAGTGGGTTGAGTATTGTCCAAGATGCCTAATAAATAGTGGGTTGATAGTGGAACTCAAGACAAAGAGATAACTGAGTTGAATTGACTAATTATAAGAGTACATTGAAATTTATTGTAAGAAAAATGCAAAACGTTGCAAATAAGGATGAAAAGTCAAATTTATGAAAAACAAATGAGAATATATGGATTAAAGCACTGCTGTTAATGAAAGCAGAAAGGACACCACTCAACCCACATTACCTTTCTACAGGTAACAGCGAGAAGGACAATGGGACAGATGAGCAGATGATTGAAATCACATGTTGTTTTCACTAACAAAAATAATTAAGCTTTAATTTACAGATAGCAGCAGCTCGATTCCAGGAAGGATTCTGGAACAAGTCTAACAAAAAGAACCAGTAACTGTGCTTTGTAATTTCAGAAGAAGTGATCAACAGACTGACATTTGAGTCCATGCCTCTCAACTTAAAATACACCAACTGACTTCAGCAACCCCCCACAACTAAAGTGAGGGATCAAGGACATGCTGACAATGAGAGAAAATAGTCCATTGCAACGAACGACTCACTGGAGACACCCTGGTGAAAGATGTAATGATTGATGACAAGGTTAACAGAATGATCAAATCATGAATGGAAGAAAAGACAAACTTGACCAGAAACACAGTAATGAGAGGAACTGTGCAAAGAAGAGAGAATCAACAGAGATGAGTACAAGCTCAAACAATAGTCAACATCAACCAACTTTCCTATGATTGGATGTTCAGCCCTTGAATAGATTCAGTAGCAACTTAATAATAACCCCACCATAAAAAAAAAAAAAAAAAAAAAATTATTGAGGAGAAAAATATATTACGCAACATAGAAAACAATGATAATGACTAATTAAGAAAATAAACTAAAATAATGTTAACAATTGATATAGTATAATGGGAATTAAGACAATTCATGAAGGAAAAAATTAGAACTAAAAATAACTTTAAAATACATTTTAAGGGGTACTCAGATGTAACTTGTCAATACAAAAGTATACTTAATTAATTTAAGACTACAGTTGAAATTAAAGCAAGTATTAACACTGGGTATTAACAAATATTCAATGTCAAAATTGAATTTATAAGATTTGATTCAATATGCAATTGACTAATATTAAGTAGTGCTCGATAGAAAGTTTATAGACTTAGAGGAAGTTATTGAAATCCAATAACTAACAGGCCCTTGTGAACAATCTAAACGGCACCAGAGGGGGGTCAAAAATAGATATTTGGCATTCACATGAAGGACAGATTGTCGAACCAATGAATAATTTTGAATATTCTCAATCCAGATGCGCAATGGTTTTAAACCAGTACGCAAAGGGGGGAGTAAGATAAGGAAATTAAGATAAGGAAATTAAAAATTAAAATGAATATAAAATTATAGGCATTTTAAATTAAAAGGCATTTTTGCAAAGTTTGTGAAATTTGTGCAAAAACAAAGTTAAGAAAAGAACAGCGACAAAAATAGGCCATATGTCAGTATACCATGTGGACATGATATAGATGGGTAAAAGCAATGAAATCAACAGAGGAGGGACAGGAACAGAAATTATATTTCTAACAGAAGTAATCCTTAGATTGGAAAACTATCAGAAATAAGGTCATATTATATGTCAACTAAACAGAAGTATTAAAGATTAAAAATAAGTTGCATACGAACACAAGGAAGTTTTAATAATAATTAAGTTATAATGCTAATGGTTTAAAGGGTTGATAGAAAAACTTTTGGATTGTTAGATATAAAGAAAAAGAAATGTACATATAAGGAATATGTAAGAGTGCAAAAAGTTATTTGCTAGAGTTATTTTTCTAATTGTCTAATGAGTTTATTGAATGACTTTTATGAGATAAATGTAACATTGCTCTGAAGCTTTCTTAGTTAGAGTGATTACATGAGACATAATTAGTTTATTCATGATAGATTATTTAGAAATTAGTAGAAAAGAAAATGTATTCAGTTTAGTCTTGAACTGAGGAGCTACAATGAGAATGAGAAGCAACACGCGAGATTAAAAAGGTCAAAATGGAATTTATTGTTTAAATTTGGTAATAAAATAGACAGTAAGTGAAATGTATTGCAATTTATTAGATAGGTGTAAAGTGTTCTGTTCACTAAAATTGACTGACTAAAAGATGGATTCTTCGAATTTAAGAAATGATATTCTCTCATAAGAAGTGATAAAAATAAGAGAGTTATGTTTACCCAGCCATATTTTGAATTAATAGTCATATGGAACAAGTAGAACAAAAATGCATAATAAATTAATTAAACTACTATAATAAGCAGAAGATTTATTATAATACTTTGTCTGCATTAGGAGAAAAACAATTATGTGAAAAAAGTAGAATGACTTATGTTTGGTGATCAATGCTGCACTTTTACTGAATAATATTGTGCAGGGAGGAAAATTTAGCGATTACGATTGAGTCAAGAAAAACTTAAGAGCAGAAGTTAAGAAAAACTTAATGTAAAATCTGGAAAATTATGATTTTCTCAATTAAGAGATGTTTTTGGAGATGCAGTATTAAAAGTGGGTTATTATTCTGTTGTGTACTTTGTATATTAAGATCACTAGTTGGAAAACCAAGGTTAAACGAATGGAAATGCGGAAAAAAGATAATGAAAACTAATTTGAGAGGGCAACCAAATTGATATTTACAAACCCTGGATGTTGATTCCAGTAAATGAGGAATTGAGGACGAAGAAGATGATTGATGAGCCAGACCCTAGAGGATATCTACACCGCAAGAAAACTTTCAATAGTATAAGAGACTTTTATGTTTGACATACTCTACATAACTGTGTCAATAACAGGCAATGCTGAACCAAATGTATACACACACTTATAACACTGTCTTATTCTTTGGTTTAATTTTGATTAGGGAGAATTCGAGTTTTTTACTTTTTCCATTAAACAAAAAAGAAAGAACAACTAAAAGAAATAAAATGTATGGAAGAAGATGTTTGGCTCGAGTGCTCCTCCGGAGTGTGGTGGCTTAATCTAGTAATTGGTAAGGAGAATGGGTGACTCAGTTGGGTCACTAGGTAGCATAAATGAGAGAGCTGGATTTTGAAACTACACTCTGGAAAAAAGATAGTGAATGTGAGGCTTAATAAGCCTCAGAGGAGGGAATGTAGAAGATTTTATTATTTAGAAAACAAGTAATTTTGCTATATATTTGGACACAATTATTTCTTCTGTCTGTGACTTTGGATTTCCTCTGTGTATGTGAAAGACCTTGAATGGAATGTTGTTTGCTGCAGAAAATTCTATTCTGAGAAGTCACATGGTAAAAGACCTTTACCCAAAACTATCTATAGGGTGTGTTACCTTCTTTGGAAGAAGAAGTATGTATATAACTCTGAACCAAAATGTACTCGGGAGCGCGCACTGGAAGGCCAGAGGGCCAGAGAGCGTTAGAGCGCCGTTCTATGGAACGGGACGGCGTTCGAAAATAAAGTCTAATTATTTCTGGCATCAAAGATCTCTGCGAAGTTATTTTTCAGAAAGATTGAAAACCACAACAATGTTGACTATTGTTTGAGCTTGTACTCATCTCTGTTGATTCTCTTCTTTGCACAGTTCCTCTCATTACTGTGTTTCTGGTCAAGTTTGTCTTCTTTTTCCATTCATGATTTGATCACTCTGTTAGCCATCTTGTCATCTTTACATCGTTCACCAGGGTGACTCTTGAGTCGTTTGTTGCAATGGACTCTTTTCTCTCATTGTCAGCATGTCCTTGATCCCTCGCTTCAGTTGTGGGGGGTTGCTGAAGTCAGTTGGTGTATTTTAAGTTGAGAGGCATGAACTCAAATGTCAGTCTGTTGATCACTTCTTCTGAAATTACAAAGCACAGTTACTGGTTCATTTTGTCAGACTCGTCCCAGAATCCTTCCTGGAATTGAACTGCTGCTATCTGTAAATTAAAGCTTAATTATTTTTGTTAGTGACAACAACATGTGATTTCAATCATCTGCTCATCTGTCCCATTGTCCTTCTCGCTGTTACCTGTAGAAAGGTCATGTGGGTTGAGTGGTGTCCTTTCTGCTTTCATTAACAGCAGTGCTTTAATCCATATATTCTCATTTGTTTTCCATAAATTTGACTTTTGATCATTATTTGCAACTTTTTGCATTTTTCTCACAATAAAATTCAATTTACTCTTATAATTAGTCAATACAACTCAGTTATCTCTTTGTCTTGAGTTCCACTATTAGCACATTATTTATTAGGCATCTTGGACAATACTCAACCCACTTTGACAAAAGTTACAAGACAATATTTCATACTTTTGACAAAGATCAGCTCCATCATGATATGCTGAAAAGAAAGGCAGATATGTTATGCGCTGCGCAAATCTGGGACTGTTTTTTCAATTTTTATTTTTCTCTTTTCATTCTTTGTTTTTTCATGTTGTTATTATAGTTCCAACCAGGAAATTTAACCAAATGCATCCATGGTCATTATTTTACTGGGCAGAATTTGCCCTGTGGGCCCACATGTTAAATTTTAAATACAGCTGTATTGGCAAAATAATTGATTTGCCTTAGTGTCTCTTCAGACACCATCTCTCACTCATTCACACTCAGTCTCTCTCACACACACTGGCCAGCATACACTCTTACAGGTTGTGCTCTAAATGTGGCATCCTATAATTTTAGCCATAAGGTCTGATCAGGTCAACACAGCTATGTCAAACACTACTGAGAAGTGTCAATGATCATAAGGTTTAGTTTAACACCGTTGTTATAATCCTTTTTTTCTTTTTACAAAATCTAATAGACTAAGTATTTTAGTATAATAGGCCTGCCAATTGTAATTTTTCAAATGCATTTTGTAATTTGTTTTTCTGATTTGAGCTGCTTTATGATATAAATTGGAGATCTCTGCATAATCTTGGATCCATGGCCAACAACATTTCCATCTCATTATCCCAGTTTTGACAGCATTTTTTGCGATTTCATAAGCTTGGACTTTTGGAATAATTTTTTCTCCAATCTATATCTCTAAAAACTTACCAAAACAAAATGGAGTGACCAGTATCATTGTTTTGCAAACAATAATAATTATTTGACATTTTGCGTCTATCTTTTTCTTTTCTACAGAATAATGTAATATGTAATGTAATAGCCCTCACTATACCAAATCCAGCCTCAGTTTGAACTATTTGGTGAGTTGAGCACCCACTTCTCTCTTTCAGTGTATTCTCTTTCTTTTTTATATGGCTGGACTTGAACCTACTGGAAAAGCAAAGAGGGTTAGTTTAGCAGAGAATATAAAGAATTGCTTATGAGACCAGTGAATAATCAGAATGAATAAAGTTAATATAATAACTAAATTTGAAGCAGTCTCTAGAGTGATCATTGAAGTTGCCACACCTGTGTTGCCAGTAGGGGAAGGGTTTCGGTCAGTTCTTCTGTTTTTAGATGATCAGTCTGTTGAAGCTTCATGGCTGTCGCTCTGCATGTGTCGTCAGCCTAGCTGTCACTCAAGGCTTGGTGTGGTAGACTGTATATTGGCTCTGTTGTTTCTCTGCCTCTGCTGAGTTTGGGCTTTTGATAGATTTTGCCTCAGCTTTGCATCTCAGGATTTTCCTCTTGTCCTCAGGAAAAAGTCTCCAGTGAAATAGTGAAAGTTTCACCTTTTCCAGCATTAAACAGTCTTTCTCCATGCTGAGTTTTCCAGAGAGTGGTCATCTTCAGAAGGGGAGCTGAAAACCCCTCACCCACTCTTCTTCTTCTCTCTGCAGTCGTCTTTGACCTTTCACCTCTTCCATTCGACACTGAAGCCATCTGAAACTTGAACACTCAGAGAGCTGCATAGATCAAATTAGTCTTTATAAATATTTGTTCCTGAGCTATTAGCTCTTTATCTAAATTCCACTTTTAACCATCTTTTTCCTGGTTCTTTTATACTATATAATAATCACTGGTTGACAACAGCAGTTCTCCCATTCTGTTTTTAGTAAAGCAAGTTCTTCGTTGCAGGAAAAAGCAAGCTATTTCTTCATTGCAATATCAGCAATAATCTAACTTTTGATTTTCTGAGTATAATACAATTAAATAATGTTCCCTATCATAAAATCAGACTTCAATCTTTCTCCTATATTTGCATGCTGTGCTCAAAATAATCTAACATGGTGAATAAACTTTTCCTCACCCATTCCCAACAATTCCCATTTACTACAATTCTAAGATTGCTGTAAATTATTTATGACTGTTGAAACTTGGTCACCCAATCTTGTTCACTTTTAGCACACTGCACAAGTAATTTTTTCCTTAGCACAAACTTAATTATCTACAATAGAATCATTTTTCTCACTTTGTCTTCAGGGATAATGAGATACAAATTTTAGACGTCTTCAGATATAAGATAGAATATATTAAGCACGTGCATTCTTATTTATTTATCCATTAATATATATCAGTCCATTTATTAATATATATTTTATACTTTAACTTATTTATACTACAATAATCTGCAAGACTAATATCTTGAAACAATTGTTTTCTTTTACTATTTCCTTTACTTTTAATACTCATTTATACATTACTTGTCTCTCAAGCTCATTCACACATTCCTTGTCACCTATTTTTAACCACAGGCACAGTCAAGCAGACACACAGGATCCCACATACACACACACAAGCTATACTCTACTTACAGTGTTACTCACTGTCTTTATAATCAATACATCACTGATACACTTCCCCAACACAGTGAAAAATAACTATATAAAACTTAGCCTACCCGAGCAGACTTTTGTCAAACCTATGTTTGACAAAACGGTAACCGCAGGCTATTAGCTTCCCCGAGCAGTCTCTTGTCAAATCTTTAACAAGACGGTAACCGGAAGCTAAACTTGATCTATACGCATGCTATACTTGTATCCGTCCAGGCCCACTTACAAGTAAACACAGATCAACACTGATATCTTATCAGTACTTATAATCCTCTGTGTACATGCTATCTAATTATCCGTCGAGGCCCTCTTAATAAGAAACACAGAAAACTAATACTAAACTTCATCTGTGTACATGCTATCCCATTATCCGTCAAGGCCCTCTTAATAGGAAACACAGAAACCTGATATTCTATACCAGTATACTTAAATCTATAAAAAACTGATAACCTTTATCAGTACACTTGTCATCCTCAAGGCCCTCTTGACAAGAAAAAACAATAACTGTTATCCTTTAACAGTAAACATAAATTCTTACGTACATACGACAAAACCTTTAGCGGCACATCAGCAGTACCAATATTCATACAATCTGCATCAGATTATATAAACACTGGCAAACACTAACGGGAGCTCCGCCACGCTATAACACAGTACTTGACATCATCAACAACAATAGACACTTATTTCTAGAATCAAAGATACTCTTTTCAATTTTTAGTTCTTTAAACTTGGAGAAGCATTTTAAAGGGTCTTACCACTCTGGCTCACTGGTGACAACACATACTTTTTCAAAAGCAAAAATTTGCTCACCTCAAAGTACAGTGGCCACTGTTGTCTGTGTCGGTCACCAGAGTCACCTTTCGTGGTTCCTTCTGCTTCAAAACCCAAGCCCCACGTTGGGCGCCAAATGTTGTGGTTTTCAATCTTTCTGAAAAATAACTTCGCAGAGATCTTTGATGCCAGAAATAATTAGACTTTATTTTCGAACGCCGTTCCATTCCATAGAACGACGCTCTAACGCTCTGGCCCTGCGGCCCAATGGCCCTCTGGCCTTCCAGTGCGCTCCCGAGTATATTTTGGTTCAGAGTTATATACATACATCTTCTTCCAAAGAAGGTAACACACCCTATAGATAGTTTTGGGTGAAGGTCTTTTACCATGTGACTTCTCAGAATAGAATTTTCTGCAGCAAACAACATTCCATTCAAGGTCTTTCACATACACAGAGGAAATCCAAAGTCACAGACAGAAGAAATAATTGTGTCCAAATATATAGCAAAATTACTTGTTTTCTAAATAATAAAATCTTCAACAGTTTCAACATGAGGGACATCAAAATGTTATAAAGTCATCTGAGGAATGCATGTTATTTGGCGGTCACGTTCCCCTGACCTATAGATGTTACCTAATGGTCCTGTTCTGCTGACCGTATACAGTATGTTCTGTTTTTGCGTGTTTCTGGCCATGTTCCTTGGTCCTTGTGTGTGTGTGTATATATATATATATATATAATACTTTTGTTTTATTTTATTTAATGCATGATAAAGATTTGTACTCATTTGTACCCATGTTCGACCGTCTGTGAGTATCTTGAATTTATGTATTTAGTAAGACTACATTTTTGATTTTGGTTTCTTAGTGACTTTGCAAAAAGTCGGGTGAATGGGATTTGGACAGAGAGAACTGGCGAGGACATAAAGTTTTTAAGCAGTGCTTTCCAACCAATAAGTGAATGATTTGAATATGTCATGTTTTGGAGCTGATCATATTTTATTTTCTCTTGAAATAGGGACTTCCTTCACAACCTTATGGGAATGACTGTGGCATCTTCATTCTGATGGTCAGATTTTACAAATTTATCAGTGCTTCGCCTGCTACTTCGGTGGCGCTGCCAGACTAAGACAATTTGCATGCACTGAGACAAAAATGCATTTGCCCACCTATCTAAATGCAGGGGAGACAGTGAATAACCCCAATTTCAAAAAACGGTGGAGTGTTCCTATAACTGCCTTTTACTGACAATAATCCCTTGCAAAGCAAGTGTGTTCAGTATATCCTGGTAACGTATCCCTAAATTAAAATTCAACTTTATCAAATGCTCTCTATCCATAGCTATTAGCCTGACAAGAAGTGCCTTAAGCGGGTGGCAGCTTTAGCGTGCACTTTCTGCTTTGGGGAGAAAAGCTGCTCTATTGTGCATTCTCCTTTTATATACACTTATCTTGAGGCCGCGAGTTACTATCTCAAGGCCACGAGTTAGTATATCTTGAGGCCACGAGTTACTATCTTGAGGCCACGAGTTACTATCTTGAGGCCACGAGTTACTATCTTGAGGCCATGAGTTACTATCTTGAGGCCACGAGTTACTATCTCAAGGCCACGAGTTACTATCTTGAGGCCATG
Source organism: Siphateles boraxobius (assembly GCF_051911475.1). Classification (NCBI taxonomy): domain Eukaryota; kingdom Metazoa; phylum Chordata; class Actinopteri; order Cypriniformes; family Leuciscidae; genus Siphateles; species Siphateles boraxobius. Next base: position 37,237 of record NW_027508851.1, read on the forward strand.
AGTTACTATCTTGAGGCCACGAGTTACTATTTTGAGGCCGCGAATTACTATCTTGAGGCCACGAGTTACTATCTTGAGGCCACGAGTTACTATCTTGAGGCCACGAGTTACTATCTTGAGGCCACGAGTTACTATCTCAAGGCCACGAGTTAGTATATCTTGAGGCCACGAGTTACTATCTTGAGGCCATGAGTTACTATCTTGAGGCCACGAGTTACTATCTCGAGGCCACGAGTTACTATCTTGAGGCCACGAGTTACTATCTTGAGGCCACGAGTTACTTTCTTGAGGCCATGAGTTACTATCTCGAGGCCACGAGTTACTATCTCAAGGCCACGAGTTACTATCTTGAGGCCACGAGTTACTATCTTGAGGCCACGAGTTACTATCTTGAGGCCACGAGTTACTATCTTGAGGCCACGAGTTACTATCTTGAGGCCACGAATTACTACAGAGTTGTTCAGATTTTTTTTCATTGTCACCATTGTTGCGATTCATTAGCTGATTCTTGATGTCTGTATGATCCTGTCAAAACATTCCCTGTATGATGACTTAAAATCTGTATAATGACATAAAATCTGAGTATCACAGCACTGCAGTACCTTCTTTAACAGTATTGGCATGCAAAATTAATATTTAACAATTTATTCAGATATTACACTTCAGGTGGTATCAATAAAGCAGGCAACTACATGATGACCTTTTTCATTAATAAGTGACCAAGATCTTCTTATCTGAGTTTCTTTTGGATTTCTACAATAACAAATATGTATCACAGACACGCAGTTAAAGCACCCAGAGAAAAATCAATGGTAAAAAATAAAGGGTCAAGAGCCCAACTAAAGCGAACACTGATCTCCATCATGGTGACATCAAACTTTATTATTTACAGTAAAACGTCTAACGTCTAAACCTCTGTTAATTCTCAATAAGAATGTTAGTATGAAAGAAAAAAAGTAATAAGTGAGGATGCAGAGATCTTGAGAGATCTGTTAGTGTTTAATGTTCTGTTGGGATGTAAAGTGTTTCTGTATTGTCTGTTTTGTGTGTCACCATTGTGTTGAAGTGTAGAGCCTGTGCTTCATTCCAGGATGAGCAGAGAAACACTGATGAAATGCTACATGTAGCTTTATTTAACAGACAGTAACTGTGTAGTTGCTGATGCAATGACGTATAGTCACAGTAAATCATGCATGTAGTTAACTGCATGTTTTTTAGTACAAAAATCAGGAAATGTACGTAAAATAACTGTTTTTCTGTTAAAAAGCTTAATGAAGATTTCTGTAATAGTTGTCTTGCACACAAGTCTATGCATAAATGCTAAACCTGTGATAGCACTTACTCAAGATATTATTTTGTATATCGTTGTCTTTACTAAACGGGCAATATTATTTATCAGGTTTACCTGATTAGTGGAATCGCTCGCTGGAATTAAGACCGCTGTACTGATGCTGTGTACGGGGTCAAAGGTCGACGCCACAGAACATACTCGGCCCCTCTGATGAGCACATCAACACCCGCTGCCAGCAGCTATTTGGAGTGACTGTCTAGGAGAATTTCCGCGCACCTGCTATTGTGACGTCGAATGAGTTACTTGGGTTGGAATACCTGGTCAGTCAAAGCACAGGTGAATCTGGTCCCTCAGTGACATCTTAGAGGACAGAGCCAGTTCAGAGCCTGGCCAGCTTGACCCAGATGAGAAGGATGAGGCGTACCACAGTGACACAGAGGCAGATAACCACACAGTGACTGCCATCCCAGCCCACATCACCCTTGCCACTGACGAGACCACTGCAGCTCACTCTCCACCCTATTAGAATTAAATATAAGCATCCTTTTTGCCTGGGTATTATTTTACAATGCAGCTAATCTATACAAATGATAGCACTTTAACTAAACATGCAATTATTGTACTTGTCAACAGGAGGACGCTTGTAGTCACAACCCACTTCCCGGGTTCCAGCAGTTGGAAGAGATCTGTTCTCTGCTGGTGAATATTTGGCCTGACTGAGGACAAGCTGACCTTAACGACGGAACAGAGAAACAAACCACAAACAGCCACAGAAGTTTCACCAACTGTACAAAACTCACTGGGGAAACACGCTGTACGTGATCTCATTCGTCGACAAGAAAGTCTCATCAACCTGCAGTCGACAAAAATGCCTTCTGCCACCACCCTGAAGACTGTGTCGATCTCCTCTAAAGAGCTGCCTCCAGCACCATGCCAGCCGTCAGTCCTCCCTCCACCCGACTACACGCAGATCGAGTATGAGCACATTCCAAGCAATGCAGGGACAGAGGTTTCAAAAGAAAGAACAGACATTGCGATGCCAGTTCCAAAAGCTCTCTAACAGTTACAACACAGTAAGGCTGCACTGATGCCCCACTTACCACTGCCAGTGAGAGAAACAGTTGTAAGACTGTAAAAACTGTAAGGACTTTAAGAGAGGGCCACTCTCTGAGAAAAAGGAAATTAACATTTGAACTCCCCCTCATGCACTATTGAGACGAAGGTCTCACCTCCCTCATCCTAATCTACATTTCTCTCCCCCATTCTTCACCCTGGCAGAGATCTCCCAAACTCACACAAGAATCTAAATGGTTTAATGTGAATGATTTTCATCAAGGTTTATACATGTTTGGTATTATTTGAAATGTCTTGGTGCGACTGGTACAAATGTCTCATTCTCAAAGAAGTAAAACAAAAGGTAATAAGGTTTTTAAGAGTTTAGGAATAACTGGCACATAAAGGAATGTGGTCTCTAGGCACTCCCAAAGGTGTAAATTCATGAATGCTAATTTCCACTATTCTTAGCAGATGGTCAACTTCTACCCCCAGTAATGGTGGGGGAATACAGTAAATTTCCACTAAACTCAAGTTTTACATATCAAATAAGGTCTGGCTATATAAGTAAAATGCAACGAGAGCTCAGGGCTGTTTTTCTGTATTCAGATTAGCCCGTGTGGTTGAGGGTCTCGCGACTCTCAGCTCACGTAGCCATACAGTGTCGGGTAAAGGATTTTCCTCTTTGTTCTAGAACATTTGATGGTTTGCATTGATTATCTTTCAATTGATTATGGAATTGTAATAATACATTTACCTGACATAATAAATTGTTATATTTGATTATTCTAACAGACTTTGACTTTATTTTCATTGGAGTTAAAGGGAATAGTCAAACATTAACGCATATTTAATGATGCACAGATATCATTGAAAAACCTTTTCATTTTATGGAGTCAGATGAAACGAGTTAATACATAAGATAAAATGTATTGCATTTAACCAAAAATACTTTGCCGCGAGAAAAGACGTAACACGCAAAGACCTTCACCGCTAATTCGAATACCGCCATTGGATCGAGTTAGACGGCCTTACACAGTTGTAACCAAAAGAAAAACATTGCTCACTTCCACCATCACCAAACCTCCACCCAAAATCACTTCATCTGAAATGATCCCAGCCACTTCCACCAACACAACACCAGTGACAACGGACACATCACAGAGCGCTGACACCCTTATATATAAAAGAAAACACACTGGCAGTCTTAGAAATGTTGGAGCAAGCTGTCACGTGTACAAAACCTGCCTATTTGTACACGTTGCAAAGGACCAAATCTGGGACACAACAAATACAAGAAGAAGAGTTTGTGCCCTGTCAATATGATGGTAAATGGACTGCATTTATATAGTGCTTTCAACAGACCCATGGCCACCAAAGCACTTAACATATTGCCTCACATTCACTCACCGACGGCAGTGTCAGCCATACAAAGCACCGTCCAGCTCGTCGGGAGCAGCTGGGGTTTAGGTGTCTTGCTCATGGACACCTTTATACTTGGTCAGGTGGAACCAAGGATGGAACCACCAACCTTCTGGTTTGTAGACAACCTAGATGAACCACTGAGCCACTGTCACCCCACCCTGATGTCGTCCTCAAAAGAGCTGAACAATATAAGCCCCTTTCACACAGCGCGTTGATCCCGGGAAATTGCCAGAACACCTTCTGTGTGAACGCAAACACGACCCGGGATTGATGTCGGGATTGATCCCGGGTTGGGGACCTAGTAACATTGCCGGGATCAGTCCCGGAACGTGCGCTGTGTGAACAAAAGCCGTAAACAATGCCGTGTCGCAATGATGACGCTGAAGTGAAGTGAAAGCAGGGTAGTGAAACGGTACATAATGCGCTAGTTTATGATCAAATCAGAGAAAAAAATGCACAAGCGTGGTTTCGAGAGAGAGAGAAATCGCAGCTCATAAGCAAACTAGACGCTGCTGAGACATTACATGTCACATCGATGTCACGTGTCTTCACAGGATTTTTACGGGTTGTGTGTGAACGCACTCTCTGATTCCGGAAAATCACTGGCAGTGTGAATGAACCAAAGTCAAACGAACCCGGGTCAAATCCCGGGTCACTTTATCCGTGTATTTTCCGGAATCTCTGTGTGAAAGGGGCGATAGTTTTTACCAGCTATGAACATTTTTACTCAGTTGTACAGTCTCAGCAGTAAATGTGGCAATGTTTCTTTTTGAAGTCCAAAATAACAAATCTGTCTCACAATGTTAACATTTTAACATTGCTTTTACTGAACATAGGTTTTTATTGATTATTGTAATATATGTATATTCTTAATTAATGGGATAGTTTACCCAAAAAAGAAAATTCGGTCATCATTTACTCAAACTCATACAGGCTTGGAACCACATTAGGGTATTTCTTCTGTTGAACAAACAGTTGACGGCACCCATTGACTTCCATAGTATTTTTTTCCTACTAGAAAAGTCAATGGGTTCTGTCAACTGTTTGTTCAACAGAAGAAAGAAACTAATACAGGTTTGGAACAACATGAGAGTGAGTAAATGATGACAGAATTTTCATTTTTGGGTAAACTACCCCTACAAATATGATCGATTCCATGTAAACTAAAAGGTGAAGGTTTGTTTTATCATAAAAAATTTGTACAAGTTACATGTGTATATCTTCACAATGTATATTTAAAAGGTTTACTTTACTTTAAAAAAACAACATTGAAATGATTATTGCAATATTTATTTTCTTACTTAATATGTTCTATTCTATGTAACTATATAAAGTGATAATTTGTTTTAGCGTTAAAAAGTGTCCTATTATTTATACGTATACATCTTGAAAAACTTTTGAATAATTACATCAAATCAAACTTTTCATCCATTGTAAAAGAACAATTACATAATTATGATGCTATTATATTAAACAATGAACATCCATAGTAAACTTATATATTTTTTTATCTAAAATTTGGGTACATAGAAAAATACAACATCACAATACATCATAATATTAGTTTGTATACAGTATACAACAAAGCAACTTTTAAGTATTTCATAGGGATTGCTTTAAGTTATTTAAAAGCAACCTATAAATGCAAGTAAATTAGTAATAGGAAACTTTTTCCAAAGTAATATGGCATATTAATCAGTTGAAATACAATTATTTAAGCTGGATGAGTGACGTCATTGTTGTCAGAATTCATGATATCACTGACCTGAGATAAACTTACTCTCGTGACATAATTAAAATATGATAAATCGGGCCCATTTTCATATTCACATGCACTACTGAACAGTGCATCACCTAGAACAGAATCAAACTTGTTAATGCATCAGTATTATAACAAAGTGTTTACTCAGTGAACAATGCAACATAAGTTCATTACATGCAGTTATTTACAACCTAACCATAAGCCCTACTCTTCTGCACAAGGGTAACGATCAAAACTTCAACAAAATAGAAACACTTTCAAATGTCAAACATAACTGAACATTAAACATTAACAGATGTTTCCCTTTAATCAGAAACATAAAATAACACTTCATTTTAACATTACTCTCTAATTCCAGGCCTGAGCAAAGTATGCTGGGAACTAACAATAGTGTCTCTAAATAAAACTGAATAATTGAGCTAGTTCTCTTGAAATAAATAGGTAGCCTTTTTCCCTTAATTTGATCAGCTTAATCAGTTCCTCAATTCAAGCTTCAAAATTGTGTATGTTTCCTGAAAAAAATTAGGAAAATGTATCTCTTGGTTTTATTAGTGCCATGTTCTCAATATTTTCAATACAACACACAATTCTCTTAATGAAATATACACAATATTTTTAATCATCACCTTAATTTTTGTAATAAAAATTACAAGACCCATGATTCATTTTTACAGTGTAGTTTCCCATAAATGGTAAGTGCCCTCGCGTAAAGAAAATATATTTCCCAATATATGAATGATCAATATGAAATAACAGTATATCTGAAAATATACAGAATAGTATATTGTGTTAATATATTGAATAATACATAAGGAATTGCTGCTTTTCATATATTAAAAAAGTATGAGACAATATATTTACTAATATATCATAATCGGTGCCACACTACCTTCTAGGGCTGGGTATTTGGCAAGGCAAGTTTACTTATATAGCACATTTCATACACAATGGTAATTCAAAGTGCTTTACATAGAAGATTTGAAAATAATCAAAAGAAATAAGAATAATTAAAAAAGTTTTGAATAAAAAATTAAATAAAATACAATACAAACAGTCGGACGAACAGGTGCACAGTGCTCATCCAGTAAATGCACAGCTAAACAGAAGTGTTTTGAGTCTGGATTTGAATGTGACTACTGTAGGAGCACATCTGATCTCTTCTGGAAGCTGTTCCAGCATAGTAGCTAAAGCAGACTCGCCAAGCTTAGAGTGAAGCCTCTGTGTTTCAAGCTGATGTGATCCTAATGATCTGAGTGATCTGTTGGGTTTATATTCAGTGAGCATATCTGCAATTATTGAGGTCCTTGGCCATTTAGTGATTTATACACCAGTAATAATACTTTAAAATCAATCCTAAATGTAACTGGCAGCCAGTGTATGTTCACCAGAGGTGGAAAGTAACGAATTACATTTACTCGCGTTACGTAATTGAGTAGTTTTTTTGTGTACTTCTACTTTTTTAAGTAGTTTTTAAAATCTGTACTTTTACTTTTACTTAAGTACGTTTTGTTTGAAGTATTTTACATCACTACATTTGAAATCGTATCCGTTACTGAGTAAAAAATAATAATACAAGGGAGAAGAAAAAAAATATCCCACTCCGGAAACTACTGCATTGATTGGTTGAAGGGCGGGAGAACAAACGCGCAAGAAAGGTGTCGCAGACCCAGCTGAAGCTGAAAGCGAAGCGCCCTCGAATTCTTATGAAAGCGAATTATGGCCAATATGAAAATACTTTGTAGAAAAAAGCGTGGTTGTCCTCGAGGATAGATATCCAATTTGCAAAAAATGTGGACGCAAAGTGGCTGCAAAAGGAGGATACATAGGACACCATCCCTGCAGATAAAGGTATGTCCCGATTATAACGTAAGGCCGAATGATTTACGTGATGCAGAGGGAATCCCGGAATCCAGTCATGAAAATGGAATTTACATAACGCAAATGTCACGTAAAACACGCAAAATAATGGATGGATGAATACATGGAAAGTAGAACTGTGCAATAAATCCAATCGCGACATGGTCTGTGATTTAAGCACAAAAATCTACTATGTAAATACCTATTTGTTCTGCTGAGCTGCGCCGCTTTGTCTACTAAGTTACTCAAGTACTCGTGACGTTCATGGTGTTTTCAGCGTCTCACAAACAATTTGAGGATATGAATACATGAACATTTCCAGAGCTGCTCTGAGAGAACGCCTAATGAGCATTTTCATCATTTTATTTGAGAAAAAGCATTGTCAAATACACTTTGAAACAGGTCTTCACTACAACCTGTCAAAATAAAAGTTCGGTTTTACTACTAGGAGAAATTCTGACAGAAATATATTACTATTGTAGGCATACAATAGAACGTACTTCTCAAAATAATAATAATAATAACAACAATAATAATACATTTTATTTAAACATTATTTAAAGGAATATTTTTTTTTGTCCATGGTTTAATTTAGTAAATCTGTTTTTGCAGCGCTTCCCCCAAAAATAAAAGGACACAAGTTTAAATTTACATTTGATTTCCACCGTTTTTGATTATATATTTGGATTAAATCATAAAAAGAAACATTAATTTTCTGAATAAAATACATTTCATAGGACTATATTATTCTTAAACATTTTAATAAATTATTAATGTTAAAAATAAGTTGTTAATCTAATTCATTGTCAATTATTGAATTTAATTGTTTAGACATGTTTTATTGAAATTTTAATAAACAAAACAAACAAATGGTTTCAAGTTTGTTATAGTGAAAGCATTTGTTCAACCAAAAAAAAAATGTAATTTTAACTGATGATAATAATAATAACCATAATTTAATAATACCGTTTATTTATTTAATAATTGATTAATACTGTAAACCATGATATTTTCTGAGATGTTATCATACTGTGAAAATCTCAATGCTACACAGGGGATTCCCCCACCCCACCCCTGCTGTTAAAAAAGTTACTCAGTAACTTTTACTCTGAGTCAATTTTAAATGAGCTACTTTTTACTTTTACTTGAGTAGATTTTTAGACCGGTACTTTTACTTGTACTTAAGTAAAATTTAATTGAAGTAGTAGTACTTTTACTTGAGTAGAATATTTTATTACTCTTTCCACCTCTGATGTTCACCTTGAGAATAGGCAGTTAGTGGGATGAATAGGCACACGCACGCACGAAAACACACACGCACACACACACACGCACACACACACGCACACACGCACACACACACACACGCACGCACGCACGCACGCACGCACACACGCACGCACGCACACACACACACACACACACACACACGCGCACGCACGCACACACGCACGCACGCACGCACGCACGCACACACACGCACGCACGCACGCACGCACGCACACACACACACGCACGCACACACACACGCATGCACGCACACGCACGCACACACACACACACTTTTACAATTGCTTCTCTCTCTTCTTGCATACTGTTGTTCGCACTCTATAATGTAAACATATTTAAATTCTCATGTGCCTGAGGTTTTTCTTTTGTTTGTATTGTATTTTATATATATTTTTAATACTTGTCTGTGTTATGTTGGTGTTTTAAACCATGGGTCTGAGGGAAACTGAATTTCAATCCTCTGTATGTCCTGTACATATAGTAATATAGTAGAACTTAATGTATGTAATTTTATATTCAATAATATATAGATGCATATGTGATCAGATATGGTACTGTATGTGTAATATATTGCAGATGTATTTACTCATGCATTATAAGAAAAATACATTCAGAAACATATGTCATAAATTTCTTAATTTTTTTAATTATATACATTATATTCATATTTACAAGCTACTTATCAAAAGCACAACAGTATGTTTGTACCGCAGTATAAAACAATAAAATTAATACTATACTGATGTGAATAATGCTATCAACTTTAAATACAGAGATTAATATCTTGATGTGAAAAAGGCCAATTTCAACCGAACCACAGGCTCGACTCTTCAGTACAATGGTAACCCCAAAATATCAGACATTCCAGAAAACCTTTTAAATTCCAAAATAATAGAACATTAAACACTAACAGATCTCCCCTGTATATTAATATTGAGCAAAACACATCAAATAACACTTAATTTTAACATTTGCTCTCCTTTAACAGTCAGAAGCAAAGCATGATGGGAACTAGATATCTGTTGTAACTCATTGTGTTTGGGGGGGGGGGGGGGGGGTATATTAATATATGGCCATGCATGGTCAATGCATATATTGTATATTGAAAAATATAAGCATTACACTACATTACGTTACTGCTATTTACTTAAAAAAAATATGGTTACAATATTACACGTAATCTTTTTGAGCAGTTACGGTTTGATTTCTGTCATGGAATCTACCTAAATAAATCATGTAAAATGCCCTAAATTATTTAGTCTATTTCGTGGACAAATGGACTAAGAATATATTGGAAGTGGACAAATGGGTGTTTCGTGGACATAGGGACTAAGAATAGGTTGAAAGTGGATAGATAGGAGATCCGTGGACAAAGGGACTAAGAATAGATTGGAAGGGGACAAATAGGGGTTTTGTGGACAAAGGGACTAAGAATTGATTGGAAGTGGACAAATGGGCGTTTCGTGGGCAAAGGGACTAAGAATAGGTTGGAAGTGGACAAATATGCTCTTCGTCGACAAAGGGACGTAGAATAGGTTGGAAGTGGACAAATAGGCGTTTTGTGTACAAAGGGACTAAGAATAGGTTAGAAGGGGACAAATAGGCGTTTTGTGTACAAAGGGACTAAGAATAGGTTAGAAGGGGACAAATAGGCTCTTCATGGAAAAAGGGACTAAGAATAGATTTGGAAGTGGACAAATAGGCGTTTCGTGGACAAAGGGCCTAAGAATAGGTTGGAAAGGGAAAAATAGGCTCTTCGTGGACAAAGGGACTAAGAATAGGTTGAAAGTGGACAAAAAGGGGTTTTGTGGAAAAAGGGACTAAGAATAGATTGGAAGTGGATAAATGGGCGTTTTGTGGTCAAAGGGACTAATTATATTTTGGAAGAGGACAAATAGGCGTTTCGTGGACAAAGGGACTAAGAATAGGTTGGAAGTGGACAAATAGGCGTTTCGTGTACAAGGGGATTAATAATAGATTGGAAAGTGACAAATAGGCTCTTCGTGGACAAAGGGACTAAGAATAGATTGGAAGTGGACAAATAGGCGTTTCGTGGACAAAGGGACGTGGAATAGGTTGGAAGTGGACAAATAGGCGTTTCGTGGACAAAGGGACTAAGAATAGGTTGAAAGTGGACAAATAGGCGGTTCGTGGACAAAGGGACTAAGAATAGGTCGGAAGGGGACAAATAGGCTATTCGTGGAAAAAGGGACTAAAAGTAGGCTGGAAGGGGACAAATAGGCTATTCGTGGAAAAAGGGACTAAGAATAGGTTGGATGTGGACAAATAGGCGTTTCATGGACAAAAGGCCTAAGAATAGGTTGGAAGTGGACAAATAGGGTTTTCCTGGACAAAGGGCCTAAGAGTAGGCTGGAAGTGGAAAAATAGGCTCTTTGTGGACAAAAGGACTAAGAATAGGTTGGAAGTGGACAAATAAGCTATTCGTGGACAAAGGGACTAAGAATAGGTTGGAAGTGGACAAAAAGGCTCTTCATGGACAAAGGGACTAAGAATAGGTTGGAAGTGGACAAATGGGCGTTTCGTGGACAAAGGGACTAAGAATAGATTGGAAGTGGACAAATAGGCTCTTTGTGGACAAAGGGACTAAGAATAGGTTGGAAGGGGACAAATAGGCTATTCGTGGACAAAAGGACTAAGAATAGGTTGGAAGTGGACAAATAGGCTATTCGTGGACAAATGGACTAAGAATAGGTTGGAAGTGCACAAATAGGCGTTTCGTGTACAAAGGGACTAAGAATAGGTTGGAAAGGGAAAAATAGGCTATTCTTGGACAAAGGGACTAAGAATAGGTTGGAAGTGGATAGATAGGAGTTTCGTGGACAAAGGGACTAAGAATCGATTGGAAGGGGACAAATAGACGTTTCGTGGAAAAATGGACTAAGAATATATTGGAAGTGGACAAAAAGGCTCTTCATGGACAAAGGGACTAAGAATAGGTTGGAAGTGGACAAATGGGCGTTTCGTGGACAAAGGGACTAAGAATAGATTGGAAGTGGACAAATAGGCTCTTCGTGGACAAAGAGACTAAGAATAGGTTGGAAGGGGACAAATAGGCTATTCGTGGACAAAAGGACTAAGAATAGGTTGGAAGTGGACAAATAGGCTATTCGTGGACAAATGGACTAAGAATAGGTTGGAAGTGCACAAATAGGCGTTTTGTGTACAAAGGGACTAAGAATAGGTTGGAAAGGGAAAAATAGGCTATTCTTGGACAAAGGGACTAAGAATAGGTTGGAAGTGGATAGATAGGAGTTTCGTGGACAAAGGGACTAAGAATCGATTGGAAGGGGACAAATAGACGTTTCGTGGACAAATGGACTAAGAATATATTGGAAGTGGACAAATGGGTGTTTCGTGGACAAAGGGACTAAGAATAGGTTGAAAGTGGATAGATAGGAGTTTCGTGGACAAAGGGACTAAGAATAGATTGGAAGGGGACAAATAGGGGTTTTGTAGACAAAGGGACTAAGAATTGATTGGAAGTGGACAAATGGGCGTTTCGTGGGCAAAGGGACTAAGAATAGGTTAGAAGGGGACAAATAGGCTCTTCATGGAAAAAGGGACTAAGAATAGATTTGGAAGTGGACAAATAGGCGTTTCGTGGACAAAGGGCCTAAGAATAGGTTGGAAAGGGAAAAATAGGCTCTTCGTGGACAAAGGGACTAAGAATAGGTTGAAAGTGGACAAAAAGGGGTTTTGTGGAAAAAGGGACTAAGAATAGATTGGAAGTGGATAAATGGGCGTTTTGTGGTCAAAGGGACTAATTATATTTTGGAAGAGGACAAATAGGCGTTTCGTGGACAAAGGGACTAAGAATAGGTTGGAAGTGGACAAATAGGCGTTTCGTGTACAAGGGGATTAATAATAGATTGGAAAGTGACAAATAGGCTCTTCGTGGACAAAGGGACTAAGAATAGATTGGAAGTGGACAAATAGGCGTTTCGTGGACAAAGGGACGTGGAATAGGTTGGAAGTGGACAAATAGGCGTTTCGTGGACAAAGGGACTAAGAATAGGTTGAAAGTGGACAAATAGGCGGTTCGTGGACAAAGGGACTAAGAATAGGTCGGAAGGGGACAAATAGGCTATTCGTGGAAAAAGGGACTAAAAGTAGGCTGGAAGGGGACAAATAGGCTATTCGTGGAAAAAGGGACTAAGAATAGGTTGGATGTGGACAAATAGGCGTTTCATGGACAAAAGGCCTAAGAATAGGTTGGAAGTGGACAAATAGGGTTTTCCTGGACAAAGGGCCTAAGAGTAGGCTGGAAGTGGAAAAATAGGCTCTTTGTGGACAAAAGGACTAAGAATAGGTTGGAAGTGGACAAATAAGCTATTCGTGGACAAAGGGACTAAGAATAGGTTGGAAGTGGACAAAAAGGCTCTTCATGGACAAAGGGACTAAGAATAGGTTGGAAGTGGACAAATGGGCGTTTCGTGGACAAAGGGACTAAGAATAGATTGGAAGTGGACAAATAGGCTCTTTGTGGACAAAGGGACTAAGAATAGGTTGGAAGGGGACAAATAGGCTATTCGTGGACAAAAGGACTAAGAATAGGTTGGAAGTGGACAAATAGGCTATTCGTGGACAAATGGACTAAGAATAGGTTGGAAGTGCACAAATAGGCGTTTCGTGTACAAAGGGACTAAGAATAGGTTGGAAAGGGAAAAATAGGCTATTCTTGGACAAAGGGACTAAGAATAGGTTGGAAGTGGATAGATAGGAGTTTCGTGGACAAAGGGACTAAGAATCGATTGGAAGGGGACAAATAGACGTTTCGTGGAAAAATGGACTAAGAATATATTGGAAGTGGACAAAAAGGCTCTTCATGGACAAAGGGACTAAGAATAGGTTGGAAGTGGACAAATGGGCGTTTCGTGGACAAAGGGACTAAGAATAGATTGGAAGTGGACAAATAGGCTCTTCGTGGACAAAGAGACTAAGAATAGGTTGGAAGGGGACAAATAGGCTATTCGTGGACAAAAGGACTAAGAATAGGTTGGAAGTGGACAAATAGGCTATTCGTGGACAAATGGACTAAGAATAGGTTGGAAGTGCACAAATAGGCGTTTTGTGTACAAAGGGACTAAGAATAGGTTGGAAAGGGAAAAATAGGCTATTCTTGGACAAAGGGACTAAGAATAGGTTGGAAGTGGATAGATAGGAGTTTCGTGGACAAAGGGACTAAGAATCGATTGGAAGGGGACAAATAGACGTTTCGTGGACAAATGGACTAAGAATATATTGGAAGTGGACAAATGGGTGTTTCGTGGACAAAGGGACTAAGAATAGGTTGAAAGTGGATAGATAGGAGTTTCGTGGACAAAGGGACTAAGAATAGATTGGAAGGGGACAAATAGGGGTTTTGTAGACAAAGGGACTAAGAATTGATTGGAAGTGGACAAATGGGCGTTTCGTGGGCAAAGGGACTAAGAATAGGTTGGAAGTGGACAAATAGGCTCTTCGTGGACAAAGGGACTAAGAATAGGTTGGAAGTGGACAAATAGGCTCTTCGTGGACAAAGGGACTAAGAATAGGTTGGAAGTGGACAAATGGGCGTTTCGTGGACAAAGGGACGTAGTTTAGGTTGGAAGTGGACAAATAGGCTATTCGTGGACAAATGGACTAAGAATAGATTGGAAGTGGATAAATGGGCTTTTTGTGGTCAAAGGGACTAAGAATATTTTGGAAGTGGACAAATAGGCGTTTCGTGGACAAAGGGACTAAGAATAGGTTGGAAGTGGACAAATAGGCGTTTCGTGTACAAGGGGATTAATAATAGATTGGAAAGTGACAAATAGGCTCTTCGTGGACAAAGGGACTAAGAATAGATTGGAAGTGGACAAATAGGCGTTTCGTGGACAAAGGGACGTAGAATAGGTTGGAAGTGGACAAATAGGCGTTTCGTGGACAAAGGACTAAGGCCCCGTCCACACTACTGCGTTTTCGTTTAAAAACGGAGAATTAAAACGAAAACGATCTCCGTCCACACCAGCGTTTTAGCTGCGTATTAGAATTGATCTCCGTCCACATTAAAACGACTGAAAACTCGGATCACGTGACCATTCTCCAACACTGTGCATGCGCGTGCCGGTGTAAACAGGAAATGGATGGACTATTCCTCAGATTTGATGAGGAAGCAAGTAACGTTAGCTACCTCTGCAAAGATTAGAATTATCCCACCATGCGCTGGTTCTTCCCGGCTTAACCCAAAACCGACGCTCCATGTACGGTTGACACACGGGAATTGTCATAGATCGCTCGAATAATAGTTTGCCTCCGGCGCATGTAGGCAGGTATAGCATTGTAAAATGCAGAATTTGCTTGCACAACAGCTGCTAACAAAGACATCAAAGTCAGTAACGCTTGTAATTCGTTATCCATGTTGCACTCACTAACATCAGCTACGTAGTCCAGGATGTTTTTGTTTGTTTTCTTCCGGTGACGGGACATGTGATGGGTGGCTGACGAAACAGGGAAGGATACGTCATGGGTGATAACACCCAATCATAGAGCCGAACGTGACCTTCTACGTCATCGTTTCTAAACTCCTCCGTTTTGTCCCGTCTACACTAAAACGTCCTCCGGAGATTCAAAACGAAAAACGGAGCTGCAGCGTTTCTAAACTTCTCCGTTTTGGGTCTTCGTTTTTCCCGTTTTATTGTGGACGGGAGGTGCAAACGTAGCAAAAGGTCTCCGTTTTTAAACGAAAACACAGTAGTGTGGATGGGGCCTAAGAATAGGTTGAAAGTGGACAAATAGGCGGTTCGTGGACAAATGGACTAAGAATAGATTGGAAGTGGACAAATAGGCTCTTCGTGGACAAAGGGACTAAGAATAGGTTGGAAGGGGACAAATAGGCTATTCATGGACAAAAGGACAAAGAATAGGTTGGAAGTGGACAAATAGGCTATTCGTGGACAAATGGACTAAGAATAGGTTGCAAGTGCACAAATAGGCGTTTCGTGTACAAAGGGACTAAGAATAGGTTGGAAAGGGAAAAATAGGCTATTCTTGGACAAAGGGACTAAGAATAGGTTGGAAGTGGATAGATAGGAGTTTCGTGGACAAAGGGACTAAGAATCGATTGGAAGGGGACAAATAGGCGTTTCGTGGACAAATGGACTAAGAATATATTGGAAGTGGACAAATGGGTGTTTCGTGGACAAAGGGACTAAGAATAGGTTGAAAGTGGATAGATAGGAGTTTCGTGGACAAAGGGACTAAGAATAGATTGGAAGGGGACAAATAGGGGTTTTGTGGACAAAGGGACTAAGAATTGATTGGAAGTGGACAAATGGGCGTTTCGTGGGCAAAGGGACTAAGAATAGGTTGGAAGTGGACAAATGGGCGTTTCGTGGACAAAGGGAGGTAGTTTAGGTTGGAAGTGGACAAATAGGCTCTTCGTGGACAAAGGGACTAAGAATAGGTTGGAAGGGGACAAATAGGCTCTTCGTGGACAAAGGGACTAAGAATAGGTTGGAAGTGGACAAATAGGCTCTTCGTGGACAAAGGGACTAAGAATAGGTTGGAAGTGGACAAATAGGCGTTTCGTGGACAAAGGGACGTAGAATAGGTTGGAAGTGGACAAATAGGCTCTTCGTGGACAAAGGGACGTAGAATAGGTTGGAAGTGGACAAATAGGCTCTTCGAGGACAAAGTGACTAAGAATAGGTTTTTAGGGGGACAAATAGACTCTTTGTGGACAAATCCAATCCAATCCACTTTATTTCTATAGCACATTTTATAAACAGGAAGTTTCCAAAGTGCTGCACAGAAGATTCAAACATACAGATCAATTAACATACAAAAAAAAACAAAATTACAAAATAAGCACATCTCAATCCTAAAATACAGTAATACAATAAAACAATAAAAGACATCAGAGGACCACACAACTCACGCGGAGTTAAAAGCCAAGGAATAAAAATGTGTCTTTAGACGAGACTTAAAACTCTCAACTGTCGAGGCAGTTCGAACATGGAGGGGCAGAGCGTTCCAATGTTTTGGTCCCACCACAGAAAAAGCCCTGTCCCCTCGAGTTTTGAGTCATGTCTTGGGAACCGCAAGCTGGAGCTGGCCCTCCGACCTCAGTGACCTCGCTGGCGCATAAATTTGAATGAGGTCCGCAATATATGTTGGGGCCAGTCCATTTACAGCTTTAAAAACAAACAATAAAATCTTAAAATCAATCCTAAAACGAACAGGAAGCCAGTGCAATGAGGTGAGAATTGGAGTTATATGTTTGCGCTTTTTGGTTCCTGTTAAAAGTCGTGCTGCAGAATGGTCACATAGGCGTCCAGAGGGACGAATAGGGTTTTTGTGGTCACACAGGCGGTAAGGGGGATGAATAGGCTGTTCGTGGTCACATAGGCGATCACTGGGACGAGTAGGCGGTTTGTGGTCACATAGGCGGTCAGTGGGACGAATAGGCTATTCCTGGTCACATAGGCGGTCAGTGGGACCAATAGGCTGTTAGTGGTCACAAAGGTGAGCAAGGGGGACGAATAGGCCGTTCGTGGTCACATAGGCCTTACGTGGTCACATAGGCGGTCAGGGGGACGAATAGGTCGTTCATGGTCACATAGGCGGTCAGTGGGACGAATAGGATGTTAGTGTCATATAAGTGGTCAGGGGGACGAATAGGCCGTTCGTGGTCACATGGACGGTCAGAGGGACGAATAGGCCGTTCGTGGTCACATAGGCGGTCAGTGGGACGAATAGGCCGTTCTTGGTCACATAGGCAGTCAGGGGGACGAATAGGCTTTACGTGGTCACATAGGCGGTCAGGCGGACAAATAGGCCGTTCGTGGTCACATAGGCCTTACATGATCACATAGACGGTCAGGGGGACGAATAGGCCGTTCGTGGTCACATAGGCCTTACATGGTCACATAGGCGGTCAGTGGGACGAATAGGCCGTTCTTGGTCACATAGGCGGTCAGTGGGACGAATAGGCTGTTAGTGGTCACATAGGCGTGCAGAAGGACGAATAGGCTTTTTGTGGTCACATAGGCGGTCAGGGGGACGAATAGGCCGTTCCTGGTCACATAGGCGGTCAGTGGGACGAATAGGCTGTTCGTGGTCACATAGGCGGTCAGTGTGACGAATAGGCTGTTCGTGGTCACATAGGCGGTCAGTGGGACGAATAGGCTGTTCCTGGTCACATAGGCGGTCAGTGGGACGAATAGGCTGTTCGTGGTCACATAGGCGGTCAGTGGGACGAATAGGCTGTTCCTGGTCACATAGGCGGTCAGTGGGACGAATAGGCTGTTCGTGGTCACATAGGCGGTCAGTGTGACGAATAGGCTGTTCGTGGTCACATAGGCGGTCAGTGGGACGAATAGGCTGTTCGGTGTCACATAGGCGGTCAGTGGGACGAATAGGCTGTTCGGTGTCACATAGGCGGTCAGAGTGACGAATAGGCTGTTCGTGGTCACATAGGTGGTCAGTGGGACGAATAGGCTTTTCCTGGTCACATAGGCGGTCAGTGGGACGAATAGGCTGTTCGGTGTCACATAGGCGGTCAGAGTGACGAATAGGCTGTTCGTGGTCACAGAGGTAGTTAGTGGGACGAATACGCTGTTCGTGGTCACATAGGCGGTCAGTGGGACGAATAGGCTGTTCCTGGTCACATAGGCGGTCAGTGGGACGAATAGGCTGTTCGTGGTCACATAGGCGGTCAGTGTGACGAATAGGCTGTTCGTGGTCACATAGGCGGTCAGTGGGACGAATAGGCTGTTCCTGGTCACATAGGCGGTCAGTGGGACGAATAGGCTGTTCGTGGTCACATAGGCGGTCAGTGGGACGAATAGGCTGT
This sequence comes from Siphateles boraxobius, assembly GCF_051911475.1. Lineage (NCBI taxonomy): Eukaryota > Metazoa > Chordata > Actinopteri > Cypriniformes > Leuciscidae > Siphateles > Siphateles boraxobius. Next base: position 55,753 of record NW_027508851.1, read on the forward strand.
TCCTGGTCACATAGGCGGTCAGTGGGACGAATAGGCTGTTCGTGGTCACATAGGCGGTCAGTGTGACGAATAGGCTGTTCGTGGTCACATAGGCGGTCAGTGGGACGAATAGGCTGTTCGGTGTCACATAGGCGGTCAGTGGGACGAATAGGCTGTTCGGTGTCACATAGGCGGTCAGAGTGACGAATAGGCTGTTCGTGGTCACATAGGCGGTCAGTGGGACGAATAGGCTGTTCGGTGTCACATAGGCGGTCAGAGTGACGAATAGGCCGTTCGTGGTCTATTCGTCCCCCGGAACGCCTATGTGACCTCAACCCTCAGATGCAATGAACTGTGACTCTTCACCCCCATAACACACAAGCACACACACACACACACACGCACGCACGCACACACACACACGCATGCACGCACGCACGCACGCACACACACACACACTTTTACAATTGCTGCTCTCTCTTCTTGCATACTGTTGTTCGCACTCTATAATGTAAACATATTTAAATTCTCATGTGCCTGAGGTTTTTCTTTTGTTTGTATTGTATTTTATATATATTTTTAATACTTGTCTGTGTTATGTTGGTGTTTTAAACCATGGGTCTGAGGGAAACTGAATTTCAATCCTCTGTATGTCCTGTACATATAGTAATGTAGTAGAACTTAATGTATGTAATTTTATATTCAATAATATATAGATGCATATGTGATCAGATATGGTACTGTATGTGTAATATATTGCAGATGTATTTACTCATGCATTATAAGAAAAATACATTCAGAAACATATGTAATAAATTTCTTAATTTTTTTAATTATATACATTATATTCATATTTAAAAGCTACTTATCAAAAGCACAACAGTATGTTTGTACCGCAGTATAAAACAATAAAATTAGTACTATACTGATGTGAATAATGCAATTAACTTTAAATACAAAGATTAATATCTTGATGTGAAATAGGCCAATTTCACCCGAACCACAGGCTCGACTCTTCAGTACAATGGTAACCCCAAAATATCAGACATTCCAGAAAACCTTTTAAATTCCAAGATAATAGAACATTAAACACTAACAGATCTCCCCTGTATATTAATATTGAGCAAAACACATCAAATAACACTTAATTTTAACATTTGCTCTCCTTTAACAGTCTGAAGCAAAGCATGATGGGATCTAGATATCTGTTGTAACTCATTTAAAAAAATATGGTTAAAATATTACACGTAATCTTTTTGAGCAGTTAAGGCTTGATTTCTGTCATGGAATATACCTAATTAAATCATGTAAAATGCCCTAAATTATTTAGTCTATGACACAATGAATTACATATTTTTAGTGAAAGACTACCAATCACACGGTCGATGTCGACTGAAGACTACCAATCAGAGACCACAACCGCTAATTCTGATGTGATTTGACATCTATCAGTTACGAGCGCAAGCATATTATCAAGTTGGATCGTAATTCTTTGTTTCTGCCTCTACAGACGGAAAATCTAGTGTGAAAAGACATTCAACACAAAAGTGAGAAAAAGGTAAGTCAGCTTCTGTTAATTGTCCACATCACATCTAGCTAGTAAATTGATGATGGCAGACAGTTAGCTACAGGCTAGGTTTGCTTTCCATGTTTAAGGTGAAATAAAAAAGGGAAGATATTTGAAATGCTATCACATTGTGTAGCTACTATTAATATTAGCAATACAATGTAATATTACATTGTGCTTCTAAATAAACATTGAAGGACACAGTCAAAGTTTAGGTTTTTACAGACTGTAAGGACAATAGTACAAAAGGACCGTGTACAAAAGCTGAATTCAGAATTACTAAAGAATTCAAAACCAAAATATACTTAATATAACATTATACACCGTCTCTGATATTTGAAGTTAACCTATTGCCAACTATTACATGGTTTAATAAAGCATACTTTAGTAGTTTAGGAATATTTACATATAAAGATGAATGAGATTACATTAATCATGCTTTCATGACATTTCTATCGATAATAAGTTATTTTAAGTAATGACCTGCACATTACATACCTGTAATTTATAAGGCTTTGCATATGAACATTAGTAATGTTGATGTTTGTGATGTTTATTTATGAGGCTTAACTAATTGGCTGAAAGAGAATACATCGCAGGCTGGTGAATATAGAAATCTTACTATTATGAGTACAATATAGTTACCTTTAATGTGGTGTTTTTATTTCTGTGTACCTTGATATGTCAACGCTGGTCATCCGTCTTCATAACCCCAGTGCTCCAGAGGGTCGTCAGCAGGCTACATTGGTGATGTTCCTACAGAGAGCGAAGGATGAGTTTTCCTCTGCCCGCTGCGCAGCACTTCAGGCTGATGGGGTCCCAGCAACAACACGACAGAACCAGTCCACTGCACTAGCCCTCGCTGAAGACCACTTCGCGCTGATGGGGTCCCAGCACCAACACGACAGAACCAGTCCACTGCACTAGCCCTCGCTGAAGAGCACTTCACGCTGATGGGGTCCCAGCAACAACACGACAGAACCAGTCCACTGCACTAGCCCTCGCTGAAGAACACTTCAGGCTGATGGGGTCCCAGCAACAACACGACAGAACCAGTCCACTGCACTAGCCCTCGCTGAAGTGCACTTCACGCTGATGGGGTCCCAGCAACAACACGACAGAACCAGTCCACTGCACTAGCCCTCGCTGAAGAGCACTTCACGCTGATGGGGTCCCAGCAACAACACAACAGAACCAGTCCACTGCACTAGCCCTCGCTGAAGAACACTTCAGGCTGATGGGGTCCCAGCAACAACACGACAGAACCAGTCCACTGCACTAGCCCTCGCTGAAGAACACTTCACGCTGATGGGGTCCCAGCAACAACACGACAGAACCAGTCCACTGCACTAGCCCTCGCTGAAGAGCACTTCACGCTGATGGGGTCCCAGCAACAACACGACAGAACCAGAATGTATTTTCGATGCTTCAAAAAATTCTAACTAACCCACTGAGGTCACATGGACTACTTTGATGATGCTACATTATGTTACATAATTATTTTGTGTGAAAACTTGCGCATTAGTTACTTATGGATTAAAAAGTACCGTTAGTGCTGCGCGAGCTCTCTCACAAACACAGACCGCGTGCACAGAGAGAGAAGAGAGAAGATAATTGTAAATTTACGGGCTAAGTTTAAATTTTTTTTCTGTCAAAATGTCAGAAAGCATTGTGTATTATCCATCCGTGTTTTTAAAATTCGTTAAAATTCGTTAAAAGACAGACGTTGTACTGTTAACACAACCCCATATTTCGGATTCATCTAAACTTATACTTGATATTCTTTTTAGAATAAGTGATTCGTTTTGCTATTATTGGTCATGTGACAGGAGTCCTGTCTATTAATTGTCAACTATTTTCTAGAAATATGCTTGTATTGGCTAACGTTTATTCAGCTAATGCGTGTCCTGTTTAAAGGAGCATTTCACCCGTGGGAACATTCATCTTTATTGAAAGTGGGTCATATATGTAGTCGAAATATAATAACATTTTCGAATTTGGTGCCTTTTTGACCGAGTAAAGACAGAAAGTAAATTTAGGGCGCATTTGTACTGAAAACCACAACTCCCACAATGCACCACATTGCACAGCTCCGCAAGCCACTCGCACTAATCCAGAACAACGCTGAGGAGGTATCCGCCTATCAGATTCAGAGAAAGCACTCTACCGTCTACAAGGCTGGGTGCCGCCAGAGTTTGAAATTCATTTCACAGAAAAAAAAATCTAGTTTGTTGCCGAAATCATTATTGAATTACTCCTCGTTTCTATTTATGTTGAATGTTCAGTCCGAACATTGTAATGCAATTTGGATTTGCAAAATAAGAATAAAAATATGTAGGCATGACCATTTTTGTTATCTATTATCATGTAAGGTAACAGTAGGTTAGTAACATTAGTTCCACTGATGGAATGTTGGTCGTCCAAATTTATTTAACATACACGTGGAATAAAACACTTAAATTTGTAAATTTGATTATGTGAACCATTTATTTCAATAATGATATCAACAAAAATAATTATGTTAACAATAAAAGTTCAACAATACAATAGTAACAACAATAGTTCCTCCTGAGCTTCCTCAACTTACTGGTGCCGGCAGTACTGGCAATCTGGAGCTGGATATTTCAGTCGGATTGCCGACACGAGCGGGTAGAACGCGAGACCGTGACGTGCCGGTTACGGACGAGGAGCCCGCACTGGCTCGAGTTGAGGCGGACTGGTCCTGTCGTTCTACCCGCTCGTTTCGGCAATCCGACACTTCGCTGTATTGCGGCTCGTAAAGATATCCACGAACATCGGATTTGAGCAGAAGACTTTCAAAATCATCACTGAATTAAGTTTTTTTGTTTTGTTTTTTTCAAATAAATCTCGAACCACAGTGCTTTGTGGTGCTGCTGTTAAACTAAATAACATTTATAGAATAATTATGAACTTAAATGAAACAATATCGTAACATTTCGACAAATAAATGATTTGATCTTTTTTTATTAATTTAATTTAGGGCGATTTAGCCTAAATTTAAGTAGAGCGAGATTTTCCCCCTTGTCCTTTCCTCATTGGGAAGCACTCACATTAAAGCTAAACATGTTTGAGTAGATCCTCTGTACCTCTCGGTTTCAGATGGATTACATAATCAGATAACATTTATTAAATATTTAGACATTTAAAGGCTTTAGACATAGCCGATTTCTTATCGTGACTGAGCTGAGGCAAATGGCTTTCGGTTAATTTTTGTGACGTGCATTTCCCGGAGACAGAGACGACAGAAACTTTTGTCGTTAGCCTAATATAAATAAAAGTTTACAGTTTTGAACGATGTAGGCTACTCTACTCTTATCTGTATGACCAAAAAATTACGGAGTGATGCAACGTGATGAGTGAAAGCTCAATCTGAACAATTTTAGTTAAAAAGTATGTATATATATATATATATATATTTTTTAAATGACCTATCGTTTCGCTAGATAAGACTCTCTTCCTCAGCTGCGATCGTGCACAGCATGTGTTGAAGCACTTCAAAGACCTTTGAAACTGTATTGATTTGGACTTCAACACTCTGGTTGCCATTGAAGTCCATTATTCGAAGAAAAATCCAGAAATGTTTTCCTCAAAAAACTTGTTTTCTCTTCCAATGAGGAAAGAAAGACATGGATATCTTGGATGGCATTGGGGTGAGTAAATTATTTTAAAAAAATCATTTTGAGGTGAACTAATCCTTTAAGAGGGACAGTGATGGAAACATTATTTACGGCAGGTCCAGATCATCCCGAAAACAAGCAGGTCAGATTTTTTTAATTCATGTTAATTAAAATGTAGACTTTATCTCCAGATCTAGCTTTACATCTTGGAATGGTATATAATATGATCACAAGGTTATGGGTCTGAATTAGAACAAATCTGAGGTTATTATTACACACCTGTGCCTAGCAACATGTAAAGTTTGTGTCATTGAGTGTAAAAAGCAACAGCTTTTTTGATACAGCAGGTCCCAGTCACAGCCAGAGTTGGAAGACTGGTGTCTCTCATGTCAGGGCTCCGGAAACCAGTGAGTAAGTGACCAGTGACTTTCCTTCTGTTACTGCAGGTGTGTTCTTTATTTTGACTGCACTGGTTCGAAACAGTATGTTCATTTATTATAAAATGGCCATTGTTAATGCCATTCTCTTTTGTTATAATAAACTACTGTTATTTAAATATTGTGCATTGTTTCAACAGAGTCCTTCCTTCAAGAGCTTAAACGCTCACTGGGTGAGGACATACATGAGGATGAAACGGCACTTCAAGCCTCAACAGACTGGTCGACCCGAAAGAGCCTCATATCAGGGTGATGGGAGAAAGAGAGACCCCGACTGGTCAACACCATGGTGGCTCGACAACATGCGGCAACTCGGATCTGCCAACAGTGTGGAAACGGTCCAGCCGTTATCCGTTGTTGTGACTGCCGACCACACCCATTCTTCTGTGGCCAGTGTGATGTCAGGGTCCACCGAGGTCAAGTGTTCCACAACAGGGATTGAATGACACGTGCATTTTTTCATCCGTTGCCTGCCACAACTCGTATTGTGGAGAGGGTTCTAACCCAGTGTGGTAAGCTGTAGTTTTTGAAAGTCTCATTCTCAGACTTGTTAATTCCAGTTATCACCTGAAAAACTAAATACTGTTTTCTGATAGGTTGATGAAGCCATCAAGTACATCTGGTTTAAAAATAGTTGCCAGTAAATAAATATTTTATTCTTTAATTCTCATCCATGTGTTTTTTTGTTTTTTTCAAGAGCGTCTTGTACATTTGGAGATGCCAGAGACAATATGCGGTTGTCTACGAGGATCGTCCAGTGTCATCGCAGGACAGTCCATAGTTGTGGTTACAATGAATGGTAAGAAGAACTTTATGGGTGGGGTGGGGTGGGGGTCACTTCTGTAGAAGTGGCTGCAGAATTTCACCCACAGCTATTTGCTGATCACACCTCGTATATACTCCCTCTCACTTTCTGTCACAACCCTTATGAAAATCAACCATGGTTTTACTATAGTAAAACTGTAGTTAACTACGACTGTAGTAACCATGGTATTTTGGTGCGAACAATGGTTTTTAAAAACCATGGTTTTGGTACCATGGTTTTACTACAGTTATATTGTAGTAATACTATAGTAAAACTGCAGTTTTACTAAATTATCTTGAATTACATTTAAGCCATTTAGTTACAACAAACATCTACAAAATAACAACAGAAAGAAGTTATCATTCTATGATACAGACTTTATTACAGAAATTACATAATCTGAAAGAAAATATAAACTTGCATTTGTTCCTACGTGTGACATAAAACAATAAACTACAAAGTTATACAAAATTATTGGTGATAAAGTGGTGCTGTGCAATGGTTAAAAAATGTAGTTGCTAATTTACAAATAAAAAAACAGCAATTTTAGATGAAAAATAGCTGACTTTAAATACCTTTAAATACACAGCATCTACCTCCTCTAAAATGTATATAACCTGTAAACACATGCCCAACACAAGCATGTTTGCAATTTATACTGTAAATACATTAACAGGATTACAACAATATTACTTACTACAAGAACAATAAATACTATAAATTCAGAAGAAATGAGCAGTTCTTTTAAGAATGTTTTAAATGATATCCACTCACAAGAGATGGAGACATGGAGTCACCTCCACACTTTAAATTCTAGGTGATGCAGCATCCATGCCAGTAGGTGTCAGTTTGAGTCTGTCATGTAGGCCAGTAGGTTACAGTCCGGCTTTGGTTTGGTTCGGTCTTTCAGCCCAAATGGACCCAGGACCTAAAATGAGAAGAATACACACCACATTAACACACGGCTTGCTGGAATACTCAACTGTTATTGGTCAGTTGCACATCGAGTAGCCATGTGAAAGCCCGACTATCGGTCCAATGGCGGTCTTCCAATAATACAGGTGAAGGTCTCTGCGCGTTACGGTCTTTCCTTTTACGCAACACAAGAAGATTAAATGGAATACAATTTCTGATATGTATTAACTCGTTATTCATCTGACTCCATTAATGAAAAAGGTTTTAATGATATCTGGGCATCATTAAAAGTGAGCGAATGTTTGATTATTCTTTTTTAACTCTTTAATTATGTTTTACCCGCTCAGATTAGGAAGCTATGTCACTCAGAGGTCCTCGCGTCTTCCGATCTCATGATCGCAATCTCGCCAGTTTCGGTCACCAAACAGAGGTAATTGGCTAATATCTTAGACGGTCGGATTCACCTTTACACAATCAAAAATACTTTTATATAGCCCCCTTGAATTTGTATACACTTAATTTAAAGTAACGTTTGCTTCAGGCAGATCTATGGCCACTATTACAGATATAAATTAACCAACTTTATTCCTAACCAAATAGCTTTGGATTGGCCATGTCGGTTTCCCACATACACTCATCTAAAGTAACATTAAATTAAAACAGAGGTAAAACAGACGCACCCAGATTTAGGTTGGTCGAGCAGTATTTTTGCTGCCCTAAACGGAAATAACTCTTCTCTGCAAAACAAGTACATCTGTATTGATGCCAATTAGTTGTCACTAATCTGACACAAACTTGCGGGAACATAAAAAAAAAGGTTTTCTACTATGATAAGTCACTATGACTTCACTATTTACCTGGCAAACAGCTGATGGTTTCACACTCTCTCTTGTCTGTATTAAAGAAGATGCTAATTAGAAATTATATTTTTGACAGTCACAAGTTGTCCAAAGTCATTAAATGTAATGCTTAAGATCTGTGCATGGGATAGACAATTCTGTGTGGATGTCAAAATATATTAACAACACGGAACAAGATTTTAGATTCAAATTCAATTTGAATTGGTTATAGATCTGCCTGGCTCTCACACCAGCCAATCACTGCGCACTCCCTCTCCCACTTCGGTTCACCTTCGTAACACAAAATAAGATATTTTTAATGGAATTCTGAGTGCTTTTAGTCCCTCCATTGGGAGCAATGCAACTAACACATTCAAGGCACAAAACAATAGGAAAGACATCATTGAAGTAATCCATGTGACTCCAGTGGTTTAACCAATTTTATGAAGCGATGCGGGTGCTTTGATTGTTTTTGCAAAAAAAACAATTTAGCACTTTATTTAGGAATCATACATTCCCAGTAGGGGGAGCACTACAACGCATGCGTATTGTGTTGACTCAAGACCGGAAGTTGTTCTGTGAATGTGCAAATAATATTATTTTGTGAATATAGAGGTAAATTATGTTGGGGTTTTTTGCGCAAAACAAAGCACTTGCATCGCTTCATAAAATTGAGGTTAAACCACTGGAGGGGTACTTTGACTGTGACGTCTTCCACCATGATAATGGGTTGGTATCGGTGGGTAGTGGGGTCTCACTTTCGTAGATCAACATTTCTTGCTCTAGCACGGCTCCTATATCTAAGGGACTTTCTGATGCGTCTGCTCCTTGACGGTAAACATCACCAATAAGGTCCCCCATAGCACTGATGGCTATTTTCTCCTGGCGCGTTATCCCCGTAGCCAAGGCTGCTCGCTCCGCAAACACTGGCAGCTGACTTATCTCACCTTTTATTTTCTGTCGTACCTCCTGCCGTTGGTCTCGTTCCAAATGAATTAGCCGATGGAAACGCGGGTCAAGGTAGCTAGTAGGGGTGGTGAAAAAAATCGATTATTGATTAATCGCGAATATGTTATGGACGAGTATGAATCGATTATTAAATCTTCAAAAATCGATTTTTTATTTATTTAAAAAAAAAAATCATTATTTTATTTTGTAAAACATTTTATACCGGAAGTTGAACGTCACGAACGCACCCAGTTCCAGTTAGCAAGCGCGTGTAACGCACTGTCTATGGAGTAACCAGCCAGAGCGAGTTAGAGCAGGTGTGTAAAAGCCTGTTTGAGACTATTTACAATCGTATTTGATTGCAGAGCGCCGTAGCGCAAGCACTACCTCTCGCTCGTTCCTCTCTCTCTCGCGCGCGCTCTCTTACCCTCATATGAGGCGCCGTTTAGGGCTTATATCAAACTTGATTCACGCACACATATATGAAACACTTGCATACACATATATTAAGTAGTCAAACATACATGTATACTGCTGAATGCTCAAACAAATACATATGAAATGCACAACGACACACCTAAAGTCGCTCACGCACATACACGCAAACTCTACACACACGAGATGCGCGCACATACAAACTCTCCACGCACATAGCCTACTCATATGAGACACGCGTGGCACACACAAACTCTCCACGCACATATGAGACATGCGCGCGCGCACATAAACTCTCCACGCACATACTGACGCGAGCACACACACACACAAACTCAATGAGACGGAGACACAAACTCGCCTTACAAACTCAATGAGACGGAACACACACAAACTCTCCGTGCACACACACACACACACACACACACACACAAACTAATGCACATACTCATCTGAGACGCAGCTCACACAGTACATGATATGATTCTCAGTGTGAACAGAAATCACACATTGGTAAGTGCATTTTTTTGTTAACAGAGACAGAGTCCATTGCTTTTATTGTTTTTGGTTGTTTTGTTCATTTAAATAGTCTTTAGAAATAAAAGTTTATTGATCATTGAAAAGGTGTACCTTAATATTATGCCATTATCATAATTTTAGAAGATAATGGTCTCAGAACGACTTTATTATCAATATTATCGTTTATCGCAATAATTTCTTGGACAATTTATCGCCCAGCAAGATTTGTTATCATGACAGCCCTATAGGTGTTACTGAAGTTACAGTAAGTTGTTCAAAAATGTTCATTTTGTCTTCTTAATGATTAAATTGGACAATTTTCTTCTAGAAAGGTGTTCAGGTGGAGAGAAAACCTTTTCTTTACCTTGATATGTTTCGACTGCAACCTGCAGTCTTCCTCCACCTGAACAACACCTTGTCTTTCTAGAAGAAAATTTTCCAATTTCTACAGTATGTTGGTTCTGATCTACTTCCTAAAGGAAATAAGCCTTTCATTTATTTGTTATTGTTTAGTTCAACTTGATGAGTCACAACACAATGTGATGTATTCATTTCTGTGTTCTACAGAACATAAGCTACATACAAATAATTCTTAAGTTATAACTACACGACACAGAAAGTGCTTTGAGTTGTTGTTACTCAATAAAAGAGTTAAGTAATTCAGCAGCTTTTTTAAAAATTCAGACTTTTTTTTTTCGTTTACTGTTGTGAAATGGAAAATCAATAATCGCTAATCGAGAATCGTCAATAATCGAAAATTGACTGTAATCGAATCGGGACTTCAATAATCGTAATCGAATCAAATCGGGAAATCAGACAGATTAACCACCCCTAGTAGCTAGCCGTATTAAGCAGCTTGAAGGCATCTTTGTCTCGACTGTATCGATTGTAGAGGTCCGTCTTTATCTTCGTTTTCATTTCATTGAGTGCTGCCGGATCACCGGTGGATGGCTGAAGATGTGACAAAAGTACATACTTCAGGGGGAGAACAGCTGATGCTGTTGGAAATCGGTCGGTGGATAACGCCTCAGTGGCCACTTTGAATGGCTTAAGCACTGCTCTCACCTACGAAAATACACACAAACATAATTAGAATAACTTTATGGCTAGCAGCTCAACGTAACGCATTTATGCATATGCTGCTATTCCCTCTTCTGTAGGCTATTATTAATGAAAAATCTAGCCTATTAATTGGTCAATCAATATCACCTGGTTATGCATACATACAGTACGTAGGCCTACATCATTTTTGTTACTCACCTGCTCCATAAGGGTCCGCTCGCTGGTAGTCAACTCGAGATGACCAAGTTTCTTCTCCATGATGACCGCTGCTACCGAAGCTTGTTGCTCGGTTGCCCGACACACCATGTCGTAAGTGCTGTTCCATCGGGTAGCGCAGTCGTTAATAAGCTGGTGCCTCTCGACAGCATTGATATAATTAGCCGCGTTGTCAGTGGTGATGGAAAGCACTGACTCACGACTAACGTTGTACTCTCCGAGTATGTTTGAGATGCACTCAGCAACGTTCTCGGCGGTATGGCTTTTCTGCGCTTCAGCTGTTTTGAGAATTAAATCTTTTAATTCCCAGTCATTATCTATAAAATGTGCGTTGACCGTCACAGATGGCTGGACATCACTTGCCACAGAGGCATATGTGGTCAGGGCGATCTTTTTTTCACTGATCATTTGTCGGATGTTGTCTGATGTTGTGTCATAGAATTTCACAACTCTGTCAGTGATTGTTGCGTGGCTAGGAACCGTGTACCTTGGCTCAAGCTTGTGAATAAAATCTTTAAATCCAGACCCCTGCGTGATGTTGATCGGTCTCCTGTATTTACAGATAAACCGTGTCAGTTTGTCTGCTATCGTATTTTGGCGGACAGCTGGTAAGCCCCGTGATGAGGAGGGATGCAGAAAAGAAGTAATTCTTGCCTGTTTTAGCGGCGGTTCCTCGGACAGATCGCCAAGCCTGTCAGGGTGTAACGTTGTCAGGTGTGCCCTCAGGTTGCTAGTTGTAGAGTGATATTTCATTCGTACTTTGCACATTCTGCAGATTGCCACTTCTTTATTTGTGATTTTCCCATACCGTCATCCCCCAAACCAACCCCCACCCAAGTGAACATCTCCAACAACAGCGCTTGCTGAATATCAAGGGATATTAACATCTAGTCCTAGTAAGCATAGTTTGTATGTTAGTGAGTATGTTAGTAGTGTAGTGTATGCATGTATGGTCAGATCTGTTTCAGTCTATTTTATTCCCCCCTTTTCTTGAAGGCTTGACCCACATGTTTCTTGGCTTATTTTCGAAGGGCTTAGATGAAGTTTGTTGCATCTTTGCCTTGGACTGGGATCGTCTGTGATCTGATGGGTGTCAGTCCAATTGAATTGTATTTGAATTTCGGAATTCGTTCCAACAGCCCGAATTCACTTAAAGCTTCATATAAAGTACCCAGAAAAGTAAACTGTAAGCTAGAGCCCTATTTTACAGTGCAAATCCTCTCGATACTTTGCACTTCTATGATAGAAGCTTGTTCCCACATTTAAGGGGATAGTTCATCAAAAAATGTAAATTCTGTCAGTAATTACTCACCCTCATGTTTCTCCAACCACGTAAGACCTTCGTTCATCTTCGATTTGATTAAATCGAGGAGCTGGATCACTCCTCAATAGGCTTCTAAGGGATTGAAACAAGCCGGCGCAGAAAAGTTATTAAAGACATTTTTAAAATAGTCCAAGTGACTACAGTGGCTCAATCTTAAGTTTATCAAGCGACGAGAATACTTTTTGTGCGCAAACCCCCCCAAAAATAACGACTTTATTTCAACTATTCAGTTCCTTCTCTGTGGGCCTCTAGTCAGTTCACGTAGTGTGTAAGCGTAGAGCTACGTCACACGTAGGCTCACTATTGGCCGACGCTGGTCATGCGTGTGATGCGTGTGACGTACAACACAGAAGCGCTGCGCTGTTACACTACGTGAACTCACTCGAGGCCCACAGAGAAAGAAATTAATAGTTGAATAAAATTCATTATTTTTGCGCACAAAAAAAGTATTCTCATCGCTTGATAAACTTAAGATTGAGCCACGGTAGTCACTTGGACTATTTTAACAATGTCTTTAATAACTTTTCGGGGAACAAGTTTCAATCTCTGAAGAAGCCTATGGACTAGTATGGAGGAGTGATCCAGCTCTCAGATTTCATCAAAAATATCTTAATTTGTGTTTCCGAAGATGAACGAAGGTCTTACGGGGTTGGAACAACATGAGGATGAGTAAATACTGACAGAATTTACATTTTTGGGTGAACTTTCCCTTTAAGAAATTGTGTCTATGCTAAAGTGAAAGCAATTTATTTGTGTAATTTAAGCACGGCCATTGTGAACAGTATTTATCATGCACACTTGAATGTGCAAAGTAGAGCTAGGGCTACTGTATGGTGAAAGGCAAGATGTTCACCAAAAAATACAATGAACAAGTCACATGGACAATATTTTTGATACTTTCAGAATTTCACCCAATAATGGAAATTCTGTCATTAATTACTCACCCTCTTGTAGTTTTAAACCTGCAAGACTTTAGTTCATAGAGATTTAAAAACTAATCCATTTGAAATGAGAAGTTAAGTAAAATTTTTTTTGAAGAGACCACCGCTTTATATAATAAACAGATTGAATTTTGATTTTATTCACATGTAAACATTGAACAAACACAAGCTAGACCGCACTTGCTTTGACAAGCGAGAACAAACCTCAGTGGTTGTTGCGGAAGCTTACGTGCTGCGAAACACTGGAGAATGAACCTCATTAGTTTTCGCACGTCAAGCAAACATGTTTGACCTTTCATTTACCACAAATGATGTGCGAATTGAAGAATATTTATATGTAAATAAAAGCCCTAAATTAAATCTGTTCATCATATAAAACGATTGTATCTCTACAGAAAAACTTTGACTAAACTGCTCGATTCTAATTATTTTACGATCACTTTATTATGGTAGCATACAGGCAGCAAAAGACAATTTGAAATATAATATGCAAAATGGCAATATATTATTCAAATTTACATTTTCCATACCATATGTGCAATGTTTAGGGCAAAGTGACAAATCAAATTTAATAATATAATTAAAATATAATCCCCCTCCTAATAATGTCCAGAATGGTACCAAACGTCTACAGCAGTACAAATAGGTTCTGTACTCATAAAACGAGGCATTGGAAAGTTTGTAAACATCAGGAGTTTATTTAAATAACACTTGCCTGACGGCTCCGGCTACTGCTAACCTGACGGTGACGTCACTTCAGTGATTTGGGAAAAGCCCGTAAAAGTCCTGACAGAAAGCGATGCATAAGGATGTAGTAATTTAGACAAACCACTCAACTCATATGGGTTAGTTCTACAATCACTTTATGAACTTTTTAAAGCGTTAAAGTGGTAGTTGCTTAGCTGTCTATGGGGGGGTCAGAAAGCTCTCAGATTTCATTATTAAGATCTTCATTTGTGTTCCAAAGATGAACGAAAGTTTGGAACGACATGAGGGTGAGTAATTAATGACAGAATTTTCATTTTTGGGTGAACTTTCCCTTTAACATGTTCAAGCTAAAATTGTAGCAAAATTATCATTTAAATGCTATTTTTCTTAATTGCATTTACACTCAGTTAAGACACTTACAATTCTATTTTTATTAAATACCGCAATGAATGTAGCAAAATTACATGCGGATTTGAAAATGCATTCCGAGCCAATCACATCCCCGCCCTGTCAATCACTGAATCAAATGCCTTAATTTGCTACAATATTTGCTTGAGCATGTTAAACATCTAATTTCTGTAATACATTTTAAATTTCATTTTTAAAAACTTATAAAATGTTTATGTTTAAATTATATGTTAAAGCTAGTGTAGTAATGCAAATTATTACATTATTGATTTTGAATAATTTTTTTGCTCCAGATGTTGCACATATCGTATGGAAAATGTAAATTCAAATACAGAAATACATTGCCATTTTACACATTGCATTGCCATTTTGCACGTTACATTTCAAATTGACATTTGGTACCTGTATGCTACTATACTTTATGAATTAAGTGAAAGACATCTTTCAGATTTCATTTGAAGTGCAGTTTTACTGTGCTTTATCAAGATTGACATCACTCTGTCATTATGGCAAACAAACTCTTAGGACTAAAAATTCAAACTCATCAGAAAAAATAATATCATAAGATTAAGAAACTCAAATAACTCATTGTACTGATACTTGCCTCACAGCTGAGGATGCAGTCATGCTTTCAGATGTGTGATCAGTGAGACCAGTTTACCCATCATCTTCATTAGGGCTGCAACTGACGATTATTTTGATAATCAATTAATTGGACGGTTATTTTTTCGATTAATTGGATAAATTTTTTTTTAATTAACTTTGATTTTTTGTTTTTTATAACTAAATAAAACCCTAAATCAGGGTATTTATGTGTAAAAGTGTACTTTAAAGGGGTGGTAAAAGCTTGATTGTGTTTGTGGGGTGCACTGTAACATGTGTTCATGCTTCGTTTTAAAAAAAATTGCATTATTTTTCATATATTTTACCTTTATTCTACACTGCTCTGTCCCTCCTT
Organism: Siphateles boraxobius; assembly: GCF_051911475.1. Taxonomy (NCBI): domain Eukaryota; kingdom Metazoa; phylum Chordata; class Actinopteri; order Cypriniformes; family Leuciscidae; genus Siphateles; species Siphateles boraxobius. Next base: position 71,452 of record NW_027508851.1, read on the forward strand.
GTAAAAACGGTCTGATGGTTTCCGGGTTCTATGAAGCCAGTCCCTCAGAAATACGCAACGGGCTCAGATTGGTTAGCTGGCCCAGTGTGTTGTGATTCGCTAACCGCCTAGTGCATGTTTTCCGTCACGCCCCTTGCCTTTACCGGTAGCCTAGTTTGTGCTTTGGTGTATTATAAACAATGGCGTCAATAAAACCATACCAAACCGAATCAGCCCCAGAGAATGTTAGTGAAGATGATCGAGCAGAACCTGTTCAAGAACGGCTGTTAAACGACGTTTCAGAAAGGTTTGTTTTTTGTTTTCTCATTACCTTTTAGATACGCTGTTATTTCATTGTACTAATTATTATAGTATTACAAAAAAATAAGCTTCATAAACAAGAAATTCATATAATTGTTCTAACAAATTATACTACAGTCCTCAAAGGGATTTTTTTTAGTAAAGACTGCGGATCTATAGTGATCGTTTCTGACTGTATGGCAGTTACTTTTGTATTTTTAGAACGATTGTAGCCAAATATCTGTCGACAGAACTATCAACCCAAAACGAACACTAAACATTGGATTTACTACAGTAGCCAAATCAAACACAGAACCATGTTTATGTAGAACATGTTTATGTTTTGTAGATAAACAAGCGATAAACAATACATAAAAGCTCTAATCAAAGAATAATTAGAACTCTAATTCCAAGTTCGCTGTTGAGATTTTAAAAAAGTTTGTAACGTTAAGTGTTTGTCGGATAACGTTAAGTATGAATGAGCATTTAACAAGCTGGTTTGCAGAGCCAAACAGTGTTGTCATTTGTTTACTTCCTTGCTACAACGTACTATTAACAATACGAACTATTACAGGAAAACACATCGACGAAAAATAAATCATACTTACAGATTGTGGCCCGTAAACAACAGCTTCTGTTCTTAAAGTTGGAACTGCTCCATCTTTCAGGACAAGCCATTGTGCGAATCCTGCATTGAACTCGCCAAGATTGTGGAAGCTTTCCTCCGTAACATGTGCAGCACAGAGAGCGAGATTTGGGTAACAATTAACCATTGATCCTAACTCCCCCGACCCTAGGAAGGCTGAACAAAGTGGACCTGCAATCCGGGCACTGATGAAAATAACAGCGTTTCGACGACATTGCAGCGGCAACAACACTCCTATACCACAATAACTCTTCTCCAACGCAATATAAAATGGCCTCGCACCCCTTATTTCGTATTCTCGCAGGAGGGGTTTATTGGGGTTTGCTGACGTCAGCAACCCTGGAGGAATGTCGTGTACCAAAACCGGCTGTTTGCTGTAGTCCTTAGAAATTGATTTCTTTAAAAGCAAATATCTCCGTTTGCTTTGAACTTTGAGCGCTGTAACTTTGCAGATGTTGTTTATGCTCAAACAGCAACATTACTGACTAACTAAAGTTAGAAAATTGAAATCGTGTTTTACCAAATCTTTAAAAAGGGCAAAAGCCACACATTGAGTTTTACAAATATAATATTTTTTTTTTACATTTTAAACCTTAATATATTGATAAGTTAAATATAGACAGACTGAAAACAAGCATGTGAACGTAGTAGAGCCGCAGTAGATTGCGTTTTAAAAACAATTGAAACTTGTTAGACAAATGCTATAAAAAGAGAACGAATGGAGGTACGCAGCAAGCTAACAGGCTTGATTAAAAGGACAGGAATGATGCATTAGTGCACATGCATCGCTGAAAACCACTGACTACAGTGACTAAAAAACAAAATATTTTACTGCTGCTGTTATTAACTGCCTTTATATTGAATGCTACACTTTGTAAACACAGTTTTAATTGAACCTATTTCTGCGGTAGCGCTATATTAATCCATGACTTATGTTGCGAGCGAACTGATTGCGCATCCTGATGCTCGAGACAAAATAGATCTTGTGTGACTGTCCCGAAGTTAGTAAACAAAGCTGTTTACACAGTAGCATTGTTTTCTCAGATCAGATAGCTATCTGATCGTGAAAAGACCAGGGGCCTCATGTACAAAGACTTGCGTTGAATTCATACTAAAACATTGCGTACGGACAAAGCTGTAAATGTGCGTACGCACAAAAAAAACCAGATGTATGAATCTCTGCGTACGAAGGATCCCACGCATATTCTCTTTGTACATCCCAATTAACGTAAAAATGAGCGCACATGCACGAGCACAATGCCCCACCCAGTATCCTCCCTTAATTAAATAAATTTAAATATGGCAATGAGTCCACTTTGGCAAAAGAAAGGAGTAAGAAAATGGCTAAAGCAAGCGGCAAGAAGCGAAACTTTACAGAAAGTGAATTGGAGGTGCTACTATCGGAGGTAGAAACGAGAAAAAAAAATATTTGGAACTTTGTCCTCCGGAATTAATAACAAAAGGAAAAAATATGAGTGGGAGAGTTTGTCTGATGCCGTCGATGCGGAGGGACCTGAAAGTCGCACTGTAAATGACCTTAAAAATAAATGGTCTGATATAAAGGTGGACGTTAAATGGAGAACTGCTGCGCACCGAAAAAGTGTGGGCAGAACAGGCAGTGGTAAAGGGGTAGAGTTCCCTTTGGAAAGAACCAGTTGCCAGGAAAGCAAGTGTTGTCAGCACCTGCAAGGGAACGGCTATTGCGTGGCTCCTCGCTGTCTCTCTCTCTAGATTCGGACCCAACTCAACACAGAGCTCCAAGAGGATAGCCCTTGGAAATCTGAAATGGCTGATAAGCCAGTCATCATCCTGGGCCCGAAAATTATTGTGGTCCCTAAAAACTCGTTCTCTTCGGATTCTGCCATTAGCAATGTCCTCTAATAAGGCCAAAGCTGCCATTGCCATAGACTAAGGGTTGTATCAATTTGCAAATGCTTTTATACGTTCTTACTTAATTGCATAGTTGATAGAATATTCCCATAAGGCTCGTGTGACAATATATGTAAATTATTTTATAAATTGCAAATTAATAGCAATGCTTCCCACAGGTGGTAGTGCGATAGACTTGTAGAACAATTCGTGGTGTAATGTTTGCAACTTTACTTCATTGCCTGTAAGAGTCGCCAACGGACAAAAAATATGAGAAATGTACGTACGCCAGACATGAAATTGGCGTGGAGGAACGCACATTCTCACGTTGATTTAACTGTTAGTACAATCCGACCGTGAGCGTGAAAGCTGGCGTACGCAAAGTTTTTGTACGTACGCAAGATTGATACATGAGGCCCCAGGTGTAAATGCCTTTCGAAACGCATTCGAGACGGATTTGAATCCGATCGCTCAAACCACTTCAGGAGGAGATCTGAGACTCATTCCAGACGAAACTGGACAAGTGTAAATGCATCTGGTTGTTGAAACCACATATGTAAATTTTACTCCTCCCAAAAATTTAAAAAAATAAACATGTGAGAGCGTGTTATAGGCTATATGTCATGTTATAGCCAGATGTGAAGGCGCTACTGCAACACGCATTACCGCAGATGAGCATCTATTCATCAAGCCAACCAGCAAACTATCGCAAATCAAAGTTAAATTGTAATGCCTAACCAGCAGAGGGAGCTCTCACCAGAATACTGACTGTGATCCATGCCCTCTTCTTCTACACTCATTTCCTGTTTGCCTTCCTTTATAACCAGAGACCATGCTTGCACACATTGCAAAGTATTGCCAGTTTACCTGCCTTACCAAGTGTTTTGACCACTTTGCATTGCCTGTCTGTGTATGATCTTGCCTGATTCTCTGTTTATTGATATCTGGATTATCCCTTTGTTTTGGTTGCCTGTTTGGACTGATGTTTCTGCTTGGACCCCTGGCCTGGCTACTGACTTACGCCTTCTGGATTTCCCCACTGGATATTGACTTCTCTGACTGCTAACTTGGCTTTGACCCGCTGCCTTCCTGTCTTTGTTTGTGGTGACTATATCTAATAGACTTCCGCACATGGATTCTCACTCTACCTCTGCATCCTCCTTACAGAATACCTCGCCAACCTTGAGTCCAGTGGGAGTTTCGAACATGCAAGCAGCATTTGCTTATCAGAACGAGGTATTAAAGAGTTATCAGGAACAACTAACCAAGCTCCAGTCGATCAACGAACATCTGACTCACTACATCCAATCTCTTCCACTATCCATGCCGAAGATGGTAAATTTCGCACTTCCTGAGAAATTTGATGGTTCTGCCGAACAATGTAAGGGCTTCGTTCGCCAAGTGAAGCTATACTTTGATCACCAAGGAGAGGAATTTGAATCTGAGGAAAAGAGATGTGTATTTCTAATGACACTGTTAACGGGGAGAGCGATCGACTCGGCTGCAGCAGTTTGGGACTCTGATTCACGATTCAAATATTCGGTGGATTAATTCATTCAACAACTCCGTGAAGTGTTTGAATACCCTGCCGGATGTAGGGATGCACCAACCCGATACTCAGTATCGGTAACGGCTCCGATACTGCCATTTTTGCCGGATCGGGTATCGATCAGAAGAGGCCGATCCTAATCCGATATTATGTGTATATTATGTGTGTTTTTTATAAAGCACCATAAAGTTTTCGTGCACTATATTACAAGTGTACTGAAGCCATTATATAGCATAATGTGAGATAGAAATGAACATTTAAGTCATTAAATTCACGATCAAGTAAACTTTTCTCTCCGCTGTGGCTGTCAATCATTCTTCATTCAGCATTCAAACAGCGCGTCGCTTTCGGTTACGACAGTCAACTCGATGAAACTCTCTCCAAGATGATTCAGTGTTACTAATATTAAACTTGATCTGTAGATAAAGGTCTATGGTTTTGCATAAAACAACTTTATCTTGCTGGACTTTATTGCTGTAACTTAATCATGTTACTTTCTACCGGGTGTCTGTTAGATCACAACACTAGAGTCAGGGCACTATAATTGTTCTTCACGCGCACAGTAACTGAAATTTAAAACGGTTAAAAGAAAAGGCACAATAAACTATTGCATAGATAGATACTGTGTAATACACTACGCATCAATATGTCTTTTGTTTGTGCTTTGAACTTTTCAATGCGGATTCGACGCGCTGTGACTCCGTGTTGCTTCAAGCGCATCATTCTGCGCTCGGGATGCGCATAAGCGCTTTGTGCCGCACTGTATAGCAGCCTTTCCTATCATAAAACAGTGACGCAATGAAAGATTATGAATAGCCTTTCTTGTTCTGTTCTATCTATCATATGTTGCAGCCTCATTAAACAGCTGTGCTATACATATAAAATATGTCTCAATTGTATAGTAGCCTATATGAAATAATTTATCTTTTTGATTTTTGTAATCTTGTTTTTCATAAATGTATTTTACAACAATACAAAGGAGCAATGTGTAACGTTTTATCAGATTTAGTGTTACACATATTGTCTCATTTGTTTTTTCACTAAATGTTCAGATTTTTTTACAATTATTGTGGACTCATGATTTTTCTAGACAAAATTTTACTGCTGAATTATCCACTAATCTAGTTTATAATAGCATTTTTGTCATAGATTATGATCATATATTTTTGGGATTTGTTTGTCTTTATACTGAATTTGTGTGTATTTAGTAGATTGTGTTTAACACACAAAAGAGTGATTATCAGTTCAACACACAGAGAGTTATATAAATTCTACTTGATTAAAAAAAAAACTGCGCTGGTATCGGATCTGCATCGGTATCGGTCGATACTCAGAATCTTTGGTATTGGATCGGATCGATTCTGAAAAAAGTGGTATCGGTGCATCCCTAGCCGGAGGTAAAGATGTATCAATGTATATACCTCCAGACCTCCTTCTGTGCCGTCTTGGGACCTTTCCACGTTCCTTGGGGCTCTGAAAGGTCCACCTTTTGAACCTCTCCAGTTGGTTGATCTTAAACCTCTCTCGCTAAAGACTGCTCTCCTGCTGGCACTGGCATCTATCAAGCGAGTGGGAGATCTGCAGGCTCTTTTCCGTGAGCCCTTCATGTTTGGAGTTTGGATTGGATGACTCCAGAGTTATCCTCAAACGCAGACATGGTTATGTACCCAAAGTGCTCTCAACGCAGTTTAGAGCACAGGTTATCACGTAATTAGCCCTTCTGCTGAGGATGGAGAGGCTAATCGACTCTGCTCTGTCAGAGCACTGAGAATCTGTCTGGAGCGTTCTGCGTCTTTTAGACAATCAGAACAGCTCTTTGTCTACTTTGGTGGCCGATCCAAGGGTGATCCAGTCACTAAGCATAGACTGTCTAGATGGATAGTGGATGCCATATCTATGGCATATACCTCAGTGGGTCAGGTTTGCCCTATAGGTTTCAAGGCTCATTCGACTAGAGGTAGGGCTGTAGTACTCGAGTCCGGTCTTGGACTCGAGTCCGGACTCGAGACCGTTTTTCTATGGTCTCGGACCTGTATTGGACTCGCTGGTATTCGGACTCGGACTTGTCTCGGTCTCGGCCACTGGTCTTGCCAAATATGGTTTTGGTCTCGACCGAGTCCAGGTGTCTTTATTATGTTCCCAGTAACGTATTATTGTAGTATGCACCCGCAGACTTCCGCAGAAACCTCCGCAGAGTGTAGTGCCTGTCATTGACAAGTACGACCTGCGTGTGTGTGATTTTCTACTATTTGCTACTGCAATACCGGTGCATAGCTAAAATAACAGATCTGTCTATTCACTGCCGATCATAATAGGAAATTGCTATATGGACAGTTTCCCCAAAGCGAATAGCTACGCAATACTCGTTCCCTACTCTCAGGGAACTGAGGTTACGATAGTAACCGAGTAGGTACTATTATTGAAAAGGTACAAAATTGTTCTTTGAGGAAGACTATTTCTACCATCGTGTACCTTTTTTTTTCTGGGAGTGAATTAAAAAAAAAATTGCTTTACTACTAAAACCATGGTTAATTTTTAGTTACTATGATTTTACTACAAAAACCATAGTTAAACCATCGTTACTACAAAAAAAAACATAGTTACTACAAAAAAAAAACATGGTTCATTTTTGTAAGGGAATCAAGCACATATACGAATCATGAATGTTACATTCATACATGTTACTTTGTGCCAAAAATTTTCTTTATCATGGCTGGAAATCCAGAGGTGTCAATAGGTTGTGTGTTGATTAGATTGGCTGGGCCCACCTATGTGGAGGAAAACAATTAAGCTTTGTTTGAATGGGGATAGTTAATTTGCCTGACAAATGTGTGACTTCCAATATAGTGCCTTACAAAATGTTTGTATTAGTGTCCTCCTGATCCATCCTTAGTCAAAGGTTCCCATATCAGTTGTCAGAATGACACAGTTTGCGTCTGTCAGAATTAACTTTGAGTATATATTTCCTTCTTTTTCCAGGGCAATATGATCTCAGATTGCCTCAGATTAGATGCAAGGCATGTAAAGCCACTTGGAGTCCTGGAGTGGATGACCTGATCCGTAATGACTACTGGTCTGCCACTTCTCACTATTCAACTGTGTATGCGACAGATGTCCTTTTTTCTTTTGAAGAGCTGAAGATGGCAGCTCCAGGGATGTCTAGCCAAGCATTTCTTAGAATGCTGGATCAACGCACTGTTGGCTTTGGCCTTGTAAGTATTTGTGGTAAAAATTGCGTAACTCAAGAAATAATACTATGAGGGCATGATGATGATGATAGTATACATGAACATTTGCACTGTTTAGGAAAAAAGTTGTGTTAAATTTAGACCCTTTGTAAACAACCATAAACTCATGTTCTCTCATCAGTCATGCAGTTTGCACTGAGACATTTCTGAAAAAATGTCATTCTGAAAAAGGTCATTCTGAAGATCTCAACTTCAACTCCATTGGCTACAGACTTTAACATCTTCTCCCCAATATCATTTCCTGATCCCAGAAGTGTTCCCTTGGATTAATGGGCCAAACATTGCACAGGCTTACTTCTAAACAATATGGAAGCTGTTGTAGCCCTCTTTGCGTATAGATTTATACTGAATGTCACACAATATCCTGCATGTTTAATGGCCAGGTCTCCCAAATACAGCAGTGTATAGTGTGTGAGTGAAGTTTACACATTGTTTATTTCCTTTGATATGTATTCTAAAGAGTGGTTACGAAATTAGTACAAACATCAAGAAATGTATCCATTTAGAGCATTTCTCTTCTTTGAAATAGAGCGGAAACATCACAGCAGACAGCTTCCGCAAAAGCTTCTTAGAGTGGGAGGCTGTCTGATTCGAATTGGACAAACTATACCAGGAGGACCACTTTGACTGCCCAGCGTGCAGCCCAGACATGCTTGCAGTATCCATTGATGGAAACCTCAAGCACTACAGATTCAAGAGTGCAGCAAGGTACTTACAAATCCTGTGTGTGCATCATATGAATTTTTAAATGAATATTTAAAGTTAATATGTATCTCTCTTAATTTAGATTGGAGGAACAAGCCATCTTTGATGGCGTGTTCATCGCGAATGATGATGATGTCGCAAGATTAGTGGATTATGTCCATACCTCAACCAGTCATGTAAACTTGCACAACTTCACTATATTTACCTATAAAACACCACGTCCTAGAGAGGACTTTTTTTGAACAAGTTTGGACTGTTAACTATCTTCCATGTTTTAGGTCTCTGGAAGAGGTGTCTGTAGAGGGCAGTGGTCAGCGGTGCGTGAAACGTCTCAGAAGTCCTAAAAATGATTGTCCATGACATTTTCTTTCCCTGAAAACCTGCATAAGGTTGTTGCCACTTAGGTTTTGTTTTTTCTTGTCTTTTTTAAAGGTAAAATGGAGTGGAGCATATCAGGAGGGGGCTGGTTCGACTCTTGAGGAAGAGGTGGAGCAGTGCAACGCCTTCCTCTCGAGGATTGCTGTTACCGCAAAGCACATGTCAAAAGCAGGTAAGGTAACCAGTAAATTTTGATCCTGATGACAATGGTGAGCCACTTTGACTCTGAAAATATAAAGCTCAGAATATTCAACTCAACTCAACTCAACTCAACTCAACTTTATTTATAGAGCACTTTCAAAACCACAAGTGGAACCAAAGTGCTGTACAGAAGGTATAAAATAAAAAATAAAATTTAAAAACAAAGACATAAAAACAATGCAAACATATGACATAAAAACTACATTGTAATCATAGTCAAAGAGCACATACTCTGATTGCTGATGACGTGTGGAAAAGATGTGGATAATAAAGAACCTAACTAACCTAACTCTACTCAACCTTAGCTACAAGTGTAGCCTCAGTTACAGAGAAATATGAAAATATTGTTGAGGCTTTATTTTGCTCATACACCAGAATTAATATTTATGGATGGAATCAAGAATCATATTTCTTATCTCTTCATTTCTTCCTCTCAGCAACAACATCCCCAAATGATGCTGATGTTGCTGCTGTTGCCAGCCGAATTGAGGAGCTGGTGGCAAGTGGTAAGAGGAGGTCCCAGCGTCTTTATAAAGATAGTGACGGATGCATAGGACGTGCCCGGATCCGCCAAAAGATCAGGGAGGAAAAATAAATGTAAATTCTGTAGTGGAAATGTATTACACCTTGGTTCCTAATGCAGAAAAACTGACCTTGGACACCATTCTATCTGAAGAGTACAAGTGTTCAAGTGTACACAATTGCGTTGACTATGTGAAATAGTCACATAGTGGCACAAAATCTGTCATGCCTCGATTGTAACCCCAGAAAATCTTTAAATCCTAATCTTAAATACAACCGACTTAAGTTTCATCAATGTATTCCAGACTCTGTAGATCTAAGGACAAAGAGGAAGGCGTTCGACATAGTGATGGCAGTAAGGAGACTTGAGGAGGAGAAGAGGATTCTTTTTGCAGAGATGAACAAGCATTGGACGTTTCTTTGCACCCTTGCAGACACCCTGAAGCAGATGTCATCCCAGCTTTCTAATGTGACATCAGGTATGTATTGGTTATACTTGGCATACATTACAATATTTCGGAAAGTTTCTAATTAATAAAGGCTCAACGTGTTTTAACATGTAAGGTGAGACGTGGGGCCTGCTTCAAGATGGTATCCAAGGTCTACGGAGCTTGACGATGAAGAACAAGCAAGCAACAGCCTGGCAAAGCATGCAAATAACTATTATGTTCAAGTCCTGACTGAAACAGAAATTAACTTTGATAGTGATTCTGAAGAATACCATACCAGTAGTGACTCTGAGCAAGATTAAACATGGCCAGAGTCCTTGTTTATGCTGTGGTGTGCGGGGGAGGCAGCATTAAGAAGAGGGCCACTGGGACAGGCTGGGAAGGAAAGCTGGCTCTGTGTTTGGCATGGAGCTGGAGTTAATCATTTAACAAACCGAGGATCATTTGCAGTAGAAGGCTTCTGTCATGTTCAACATTGAGGAGGTCCTTTGTCCCCAGGGCAAACCAGCAACTCAATGTCACACAGAAGGGTAGGGGAGAAATGGACTTTTCAGCATGAGTCTCTCGCTGCCCCAACCATCACATCACTTTGTCTATTGTCTAGTATCCACTATCCATTTGACTGTCTTGCAGGCTACGTGAGAGGCATCTAGCTGTAGCCCCGCAGACTCACTTCTTGCTAGACACCAGTGGCTGGACACCAGTGGATGGACAGCAGACGTCATTTCCGTATCGTCATTCACTTTTCAAATTGACGTCATTTCCATATCGTCATTCACTTTTCAAATTGACGTCATTTCCATATCGTCATTCACTTTTCAAAGTTGACGCGCCATGCAGATGTCAGCGGTAAGAAAAAAATAATAAACTGTCGATGATTTATAGGTCATGTCAGAATTCAAATGCACAAACTAGCTAGTAAAAAAGAATCATCTTGTTTTCAAGGTACTGTGTCGTGTTTTTTAAAGGTATTAGTGAACTATGGTGTGCCTCAATTCTAGAGCTAGGTTGCTACAATAGATTTTCCAATTAAATCGTTCTTTGAGTGGTATGATTTAATATTGTAAATGCATTTTTTTTCACTTGGATATGTGAAGATTGTACCCAGTTAACGAGATCTCATAGAACAGTCTTGGCAGAGAATAGTCTAAAATGCTAGGTTGTCTATGCACACGAGAGTTTGTTAGCTAGCTATGTTTTTTTTGTTTTTTGTTGAAGTAGTACTTTTCCCTATGCCCGTGTAAATGCCTGATGTTTAATATGTTTATGATGGTGTTTAAAGCGCTTTGGTGGCCATGGGTCTGTTGAAAGCGCTATATAGCCTAAATGCAGTCCATTTACCATTTTACATATTTTGTATAGGAGAATGTTAACATTTATATAAGTTTTTTTTGGTTTTTCTTACCTCACTATTTTTTACAGTACATCTACCACACACAACTTTTCACCTACATTGTTCAATTACTTTTTTTTTTGGAAAGTTATTGGATTTTTGTAAACTCTTATGATTTATAAGGTACTACTGGTGTTTCATATGTGTCACTATACTTATTACGTAAACAATCTATTAATACTTCCCTCTTCTTTTAGGCAAATCACATTAGTGTGTGTAAAGGGACGGAGCTACCACCAATACAGAAATGCACAGAGTGCTGCAGCCGGTATCACTCTGGAGATGATTGGACGGGGATTTGTGTCAAGTAATTGTGGATTCAATCCCATATTTCTTTGTATTTAGTTCTAATTTTAATTTTTTTCAATTCAAATGACAAGCTTTTTAAAAAACAAAACTGAAATATTTATTTATACTAACCTTGTGTGTCCAAAGGTAATAATCAGAATCCATTCAAGGTACTGCCCTCCTACCATTTCTGGGCTCCTTGGATTGGGCACAAAACAAGGTCCTCCAATGAGGTGCTCAACACAGAATTTGAAAAGATTAAGACTGCTAAGGTGTCTGAAGAGTCCCAAGTCTACCATGTTACAGAAGATAGACTGATGGAGGAGCTCATGAACCAAAAGGTATATTTGTTTTGTATAATGTATTTTAATTATATGTTTTTGTTTAGTTTCACATGCATTTGTTTGGGGGCACATCAAAATGTATTTTCCTAATCCTACTTTGATCAGGTTGATGTTGTTCGTAAACTGTGCAAGGAATGTGGTCTTGACACAGTTGGATCAAAACTGGACCTCATTTCACGCTTGCGTAGTGAAATGCAAACACGGCACAGCTACGACAAGATTTTCCAGAAAATATGGGGTGCATCAGGTCAGTGTTTTGGAAAGTGTAAATATATGCATTTCAAGTCTACATGGTTTGTATTGCTCATCAGTTTTTTTTTCTCCTGTATTCATGTAGGTGGTTGGTGTGCCATAATGTGCCCTTGTGGTGTTGTGTACAGCCTAAAATTCCTGATTCGAGCTGAGAGCCCACGAGACTATGCAGGTTTACTTCTGTCATGGAAACATCTTCCTAATAAATGTATTTATGATTTTGCGAGAGGTTTGGTTGCACATACAAATGTGACTAGGGCCCCAGACATTGTTCCCTTTCAGCCTTTTGAGGGAAGATTGCTTGAGCCAACTACGGAAAACATCTCCATGGCCAGAGAGGGCAAGATATTTTCCCATCTGTCATGGCTCCGTGAAAAGAAAGAAACACCAGATGAAAATGGTCATCCTATTACTGGATCTGCTGACCACTTAGTGTTGTACGACACGTTTCATGAGTCCAACACCAAAGACCCAAGGGACATCTTGAGGAAGATTTCTCTGGTTCCTGAGCTTGCTGGGAAGAATCATAATCAATGAATCATAATTTGTTGACTTTGTTCAAAGGTTCTCAACAAACAGATTCAAAAACCGGGCTAATGTTTTATTTATTATTTTAATAATTATCTTTTTGTTCCTGCAACATTAGACAAAAACAAACATGAAACTCAAAACGTGGAGACTAAGTATGTGTATAAGCATATATTAAAGTATATGTATTTTTAGACCACACATATGCAAAATTGGGTTCTTTACAGATGTTTTGTTATCTGAAAAACTTATGTACAAGGTTAAACTGTTTGTTTATAAAAAGTAAATTCATTATGTTCCTAAATTGTAATTGAGTACTCAATGACATGCATCAAGTATGTATTAATGTACACTGATAAATGTATACTCAATCAAATGAGTTAACAATGTCTTCAACAACATTTATCTAATTTCAGCAACAGAACCTGAAAACCAGTGTGGTGAGCACTGTCAAGAGTTGATTCTACCAGTAAACCTCAAGCCTTCTCGATCATGCTGGACTCTGGGACATCATTCTCTTCAGGAGCAGTTGGTACACATGAACTTTATATCGAACACCTTTCATATGTATCTCACAATCTTTGTTTTGCATTATTTTTTCATGCATAATTTTAGTGTTTTCTTTCAAAACTTTCAGATAAACTATGTCCTGGATCAGAGTAAGCCCGGGAATGAGCTGATTGTGAAAGATGGAGTAACATGCATCACCAGACCAGACTTTCAAACCCTCGGCCTGAAAAAAGAAATGGAATCCACGGTCGGAAACACACAATGAGTACTTGCAGCAAATACACTTATATGAATGATTCGTATAAATAATATATTTCATTTATAGGTCGGAAATGGATGTTTTAGGATCCTCAGAGAGATTCTACAGTTGCAGGTTCGATGTTAAATTTACTGTAAATTTGGTGGGGACAAAAAAAATAAATTTCATGGCATTTATCTTATTGGAATGATTGACATTCTGCAGGGAAAAGACGTTTTCATCGTTGATCTCTATGTTCCTCCAACTTGGCTCCCACCCATTAATCAATCTCCCCTTTCCAGTTTTCCGGTAAGAAACAGTTTTCGTGAAATCAGACTGTGAATGTCAGTTTGCTGCTTTATTAGGACACATAGGTTTTGCAAACAGGGTGACACTTGGGCAAATCACTGAGTCCTGTTTGCTCTAGCAACTATGTATGTCGTCTCTATGCTAAATTAAAGTAGAAGTAAGGATGACATGTAAGGATTTCAGTTACATCAACAAAAGTGTTGAGCAGTATTTAACCACCATCATCCTTTTAGTACATGACTGTACAATTTGTTTGCCTCTTGTAATTAGGTGAATTCGCACATGAAAGATGCCTTGATTATTCCATTGTGGACCCCTGGGCACTGCCCGCTGTGTGTAAGTTATGCAAACTTAGTTCCTATTGTGTATATTACAAGCCATGAGGATAAACATAGGTTTAATATGCTATTGGCCTGTGTTTCATATCAACACATCATTAATCGATAATATCACTTTCCTGGTGGAATGCTCTGCCCACAGCCCTTGTCAACTGGGCAAGGATTTAATCTATACTTGACACAGTTGGTGACTGGTTAACCATAGACAATGAAATAATATTAAAATGTTAATCTTATATTTTGAATTCTAACAATGTAATGTTTGGTTAGAGTTCACTAAATTTGGGAGTGTTAGTCTGCTAGGTCATTGTTCTATTGTCACTATAAGTTATCTACTTTTCATCAAGAGTGCATGTTCTCTATAGGTCTTGAGACCACAACAACAAGAAATGTTGTTACTGGACTCCAAATATCCATACAAACCACAAGGGTTTTGTTGTGGTTTTCAATCTTTCTGAAAACTAACTTCGCAGAGATCTTTGATGCCAGAAATAATTAGACTTTATTTTCGAACGCCGTTCCGTTCCATAGAACGACGCTCTAACGCTCTGGCCCTGCGGCCCACTGGCCCTCTGGCCTTCCAGCGCGCTCCCGAGTATATTTTGGTTCAGAGTTATATACATACATCTTCTTCCAAAGAAGGTAACACACCCTATAGATAGTTTTGGGTAAAGGTCTTTTACCATGTGACTTCTCAGAATAGAATTTTCTGCAGCAAACAACATTCCATTCAAGGTCTTTCACATACACAGAGGAAATCCAAAGTCACAGACAGAAGAAATAATTGTGTCCAAATATATAGCAAAATTACTTGTTTTCTAAATAATAAAATCTTCAACAGATTCAACATGAGGGACATCAAAATGTTATAAGGTCATCTGAGGAATGCATGTTATTTGGCGGTCACGTTCCCCTGACCTATAGATGTTACCTAATGGTCCTGTTCTGCTGACCGTATACAGTATGTTCTGTTTTTGCGTGTTTCTGGCCATGTTCCTTGGTCCTTGTGTGTGTGTGTGTATATATATATATATATATATATATATATATATATATATATATAATACTTTTGTTTAAATTTATTTAATGCATGATAAAGATTTGTACTCATTTGTACCCATGTTCGACCGTCTGTGAGTATCTTGAATTTATGTATTTAGTAAGACTACATTTTTGATTTTGGTTTCTTAGTGACTTTGCAAAAAGTCTGGTGAATGGGATTTGGACAGAGAGAACTGGCGAGGACATAAAGGTAACAGTTTTTAAGCAGTGCTTTCCAACCAATAAGTGAATGATTTGAATATGTCATGTTTTGGAGCTGATCATGTTTTATTTTCTCTTGAAATAGGGACTTCCTTCACAACCTTACGGGAATGACTGTGGCATCTTCATTCTGATGGTCAGATTTTACAAATTTATCAGTGCTTCGCCTGCTACTTCGGTGGCGCTGCCAGACTAAGACAATTTAAATGCACTGAGACAAAAATGCATTTGCCCACCTATCTAAATGTAGGGGAGACAGTGAATAACCCCAATTTCAAAAAACGGTGGAGTGTTCCTATAACTGCCTTTTACTGACAATAATCCCTTGCAAAGCAAGTGTGTTCAGTATATCCTGGTAACGCATCCCTAAATTAAAATTCAACTTTATCAAATGCTTTCTATCCATAGCTATTAGCCTGACAAGAAGTGCCTTAAGCGGGTGGCAGCTTTAGCGTGCACTTTCTGCTTTGGGGAGAAAAGCTGCTCTATTGTGCATTCTCCTTTTATATACACTTATCTTGAGGCCGCGAGTTACTATCTCAAGGCCACGAGTTAGTATATCTTGAGGCCACGAGTTACTATCTTGAGGCCACGAGTTACTATCTTGAGGCCACGAGTTACTATCTTGAGGCCACGAGTTACTATCTCAAGGCCACGAGTTACTATCTTGAGGCCACGAGTTACTATCTTGAGGCCACGAGTTACTATCTTGAGGCCATGAGTTACTATCTTGAGGCCACGAGTTACTATCTCAAGGCCACGAGTTAGTATATCTTGAGGCCACGAGTTACTATCTTGAGGCCATGAGTTACTATCTTGAGGCCACGAGTTACTATCTTGAGGCCGCGAGTTACTATCTCAAGGCCACGAGTTACTATCTTGAGGCCACGAGTTACTATCTCAAGGCCACGAGTTACTATCTTGAGGCCGCGAGTTACTATCTCAAGGCCACGAGTTAGTATATCTTGAGGCCACGAGTTACTATCTTGAGGCCATGAGTTACTATCTTGAGGCCACGAGTTACTATCTTGAGGCCGCGAGTTACTATCTCAAGGCCACGAGTTACTATCTTGAGGCCGCGAGTTACTATCTCAAGGCCACGAGTTACTATCTTGAGGCCGCGAGTTACTATCTCAAGGCCACGAGTTACTATCTTGAGGCCACGAGTTACTATCTTGAGGCCACGAGTTACTATCTTGAGGCCACGAGTTATTATCTTGAGGCCACGAATTACTGTCCTGAGGCCACGAGATAGTTCTAAAATTTTTTTTTTACAAAGTGGGACTAGGGGGGCTCTGTAACAATCTGAAATTTGAGAAATATTTATTTTAAAAAAAATGTTTTGAACTGGTTTATTTTTCAGGAGTATAGAGACATCAATAATCGACACATGAATCTCTTTATAGTAGTTCAGAGTTGATCAGATTTTTTTTCATTGTCACCATTGTTGCGATTCATAAGCTGATTCTTGATGTCTGTATGATCCTGTCAAAACATTCTCTGTATGATGACTTAAAATCTGTATAATGACATAAAATCTGAGTATCACAGCACTGCAGTGCCTTCTTTAACAGTATTGGCATGCAAAATTAATATTTAACAATTTATTCAGATATTACACTTCAGGTGGTATCAATAAAGCAGGCAACTACATGATGACCTTTTTCATTAATAAGTGACCAAGATCTTCTTATCTGAGTTTCTTTTGGATTTCTACAATAACAAATATGTATCACAGACACGCAGTTAAAGCAGCCAGAGAAAAATCAATGGTAAAAAATAAAGGGTCAAGAGCCCAACTAAAGCGAACACTGATCTCCATCATGGTGACATCAAACTTTATTATTTACAATAAAACATCAACGTCTAAACCTCTGTTAATTCTCAATAAGAATGTTAGTATGAAAGAAAAAAAGTAATAAGTGAGGATGCAGAGATCTTGAGAGATCTGTTAGTGTTTAATGTTCTGTTGGGATGTAAAGTGTTTCTGTATTGTCTGTTTTGTGTGTCACCATTGTGTTGAAGTGTAGAGCCTGTGCTTCATTCCAGGATGAGCAGAGAAACACTGATGAAATGCTACATGTAGCTTTATTTAACAGACAGTAACTGTGTAGTTGCTGATGCAATGACGTATAGTCACAGTAAATCATGCATGTAGTTAACTGCATGTTTTTTAGTACAAAAATCAGGAAATGTACGTAAAATAACTGTTTTTCTGTTAAAAAGCTTAATGAAGATTTCTGTAATAGTTGTCTTGCACACAAGTCTATGCATAAATGCTAAACCTGTGATAGCACTTACTCAAGATATTATTTTGTATATCGTTGTCTTTACTAAACGGGCAATATTATTTATCAGGTTTACCTGATTAGTGGAATCGCTCGCTGGAATTAAGACCGCTGTACTGATGCTGTGTACGGGGTCAAAGGTCGACGCCACAGAACATACTCGGCCCCTCTGATTGAGCACCTCAACACCCGCTGCCAGCAGCTATTTGGAGTGACTGTCTAGGAGAATTTCCGCGCACCTGCTAATGTGACGTCGAATGAGTTACTTGGGTTGGAATACCTGGTCAGTCAAAGCACAGGTGAATCTGGTCCCTCAGTGAAATCTTAGAGGACAGACCTAGTTCAGAGCCTGGCCAGCTTGACCCAGATGAGAATGATGAGGCGTACCACAGTGACACAGAGGCAGATAACCACACAGTGACTGCCATCCCAGCCCACATCACCCTTGCCACTGACGAGACCACTGCAGCTCACTCTCCACCCTATTAGAATTAAATATAAGCATCCTTTTTGCCTGGGTATTATTTTACAATGCAACTAATCTATACAAATGAAGGCACTTTAACTAAACATGCAATTATTGTACTTGTCAACAGGAGGACGCTTGTAGTCACAACCCACTTGCCGGGTTCCAGCAGTTGGAAGAGATCTGTTCTCTGCTGGTGAATATTTGGCCTGACTGAGGACAAGCTGACCTTAACGACGGAACAGAGAAACAAACCACAAACAGCCACAGAAGTTTCACCAACTGTACTAAACTCACTGGGGAAACATGCTGTACGTGATCTCATTCGTCGACAAGAAAGTCTCATCAACCTGCAGTCGACAAAAATGCCTTCTGCCACCACCCTGAAGACTGTGTCGATCTCCTCTAAAGAGCTGCCTCCAGCACCATGCCAGCCGTCGGTCCTCCCTCCACCCGACTACACGCAGATCGAGTATGAGAACATTCCAAGCAATGCAGGGACAGAGGTTTCAAAAGAAAGAACAGACATTGCGATGCCAGTTCCAAAAGCTCTCTAACAGTTACAACACAGTAAGGCTGCACTGATGCCCCACTTACCACTGCCAGTGAGAGAAACAGTTGTAACCAAAATAAAAACATTGCTCACTTCCACCATCACCAAACCTCCACCTAAAATCACTTCATCTGAAATGATCCCAGCCACTTCCACCAACACAACACCAGTGACAACGGACACATCACAGAGCGCTGACACCCTTATATATAAAAAAAATGCACAAGCGTGGTTTCTCGAGAGAGAGAAATCGCAGCTCATAAGCAAACTAGACGCCGCTGAGACATTACATGTCACATCGATGTCACGTGTCTTCACAGGATTTTTACGGGTTGTGTGTGAACGCACTCTCTGATTCCGGAAAATCACTGGCAGTGTGAATAAATCAAAGTCAAACGAACCCGGGTCAAATCCCGGGTCACTTTATCCGTGTATTTTCCGGAATCTCTGTGTGAATGGGGCGATAGTTTTTACCAGCTATGAACATTTTTACTCAGTTGTACAGTCTCAGCAGTAAATGTGGCAATGTTTCTTTTTGAAGTCCAAAATAACAAATCTGTCTCACAATTGTAATGTTTAGTGGATGCAAGTTTGAATAATCACGGAGACACTGGTTTCATGCGACTTGCTGTCTTTACTGAACCGTGTTATTCTGTTCTTTTACAGGTTACAACTCAACACATCTTTAGACTGCTAGCGCCATCCTCAGCTAAGGAATGATAATACAATTACCATACATCACATCTCCCCTCTTAAGAAATAAATTCCCTTACTAAATAGTTAACACATCTAGTATTATTATTATTTTCTCAATTACACTCTATAACTTTAATCAGTGTTGTTCCCATAACCCATTAACTATAAACATTTCTTTACTCTTTAACTCCTCTTTAAAGCTACACTGTGTGATTTTTACCCCCATCTAGCGGTGAAAAGGTATATGACCATCCAGTGAATATTAGTTTCTGTTCCTCTCAATTCCGATTTCGTTTTAACTCCTATGGTGGCCAATGTAGTCCAAGATTAGCATGGCTTCCAGTTCGACCTCGTCCATGAGTGAAAGGTGAAGCTTGAATTAACCGTATGTCCCTCTTTGGCTAATGTACTTTCAAGATGGAGGGGCAACATGGCGACCGACATTAGAACCCCCCACCCGTATGTATTTTCAATGGCATATTATACACTCACGAGAATACTTTATTACTTGAACGAAGTAAATATACATTAATGAGCACATCTATTTTTGAAAGAACTTAGTGTTTTTAGCTAAGAATAAACTAAAAAAGTTACACAGTGTAGCTTTAATGCTTTCATGGAGACTAGAGTTTTGGTGGTCTAATCAGTCTACCCCATCTTGACCTTTTGACCTGTTCTTCCTTGTCCACAATTGGTGTTACAGGTCTTTTCACTGGTGAAAGTGCAGGTGATTGCACTGGAGTGCTAATCTCTGCCAGCTCTCCGTTTGCTGAAGAACATTCCTCCAACTCTATAGAGCTTGGTTGTGGAAAAGTCATTTCTCTGGTTTTCAGCAGGTGTCGTCGATTTCTTCTGAAGGTGTGTCCATCAGGCCTTTGAATCACATATGATCTCGGATTTTCATGACTCCTCAACACAATTGCTGTTTGCCAGTTGTTTTTGACTTTTACTCTCACTTTCTCTCCATCTGCTATAGGTGGTAACTGTTTTGCTCCACAGTCAAAGTAACTTTTTTGTTTAAGCTGTCTGTCCTTGATGTCTTTATGTACATTTCTGTTCAGTTGTGGTCTCAACAGCTGTGTTGATGTAGGCAATTTTGTTTTCAGTCTTCGACCCATAAGCATCTGTGCAGGAGATAGTTTCACACCATTCATAGGAGGATTTCTGTACTCCAATAGATTAGTATAAGGATCTCTTTGGCTCTCCTGTGCTTTCTTTAACAGGTTCTTGACTGTCTGGATTGCTCTTTCACTTTGTCCATTTGCCTGTGGAAATCCAGGACTTGAGGTGGTATGTCCAAACTCCCAGTTTTCTGCAAATGCTTTGAATTCTGCACTCGAGAATTGTGGACCATTATCCGACACCACTTCATCCGGGATCCCATGTCTCGCAAAGATGGATTTAAGGGTTGTCACGACATGTTTGCTTGTTGTCTGTGTGAGTTTAGCAATCTCCGGAAACTTCGAAAAGTAATCTACACACATCAAATATTCACCTCTGTCGAAGTTGAACAAGTCTACTCCTACTTTTGCCCATGCTCTGTCTGGAATGTCATGGCAGATGAGTGGCTCTTTGGTGTTACTCCGTCTGAAAGTATTACAGATAGCACACTTCAACACAACATCCTCAATTTGTTTTGCCATGCTGGGCCAAAACATCACATCTCTTGCCCTCTCTTTGCATTTGACAATACCCAGATGTGACTCATGAATTTAGCATGTCAGTTCTCAAGCTTTGTGGAACTACTATTCTCCAGTTCTTGAAGAGTAACCCAACGGAACAGGTAAGTTCTTCTCTGTAAGTCTAATACTTTCTTATGTCTTTGGGAACTTGTCTTATGTCTGCAGGCCATCCTGACTGAACTACTTCTACGACTTTTTGCAACTCTTCATCTTCTGCTGTTGCTGTTCTGAATGTATTCTGCTTTTCCTTTGAGATTGGCAGACAAACTGACAAAGTATGAACTTGTAACTCATCTTCCAGAAGTGGTTCCGTTTGTTCTTTTAGGTAGGCACGACTCAGAGTGTCTGCGATGTACAACTCCTTTCCAGGCTTGTAACTAACACGCAAATCATATAGCTGCAATCTCATCAGCATTCTCTGCAGTCTCGGAGGAGCTTTTTGGAGAGACTTTTTGAACACCGTCTCTAAGGGCTTATGATCCGTCTCCACTTGTACGGTCTTACCATACACATACTGATGGAATTTCTCGCAGCCATAGACAATCGCCAAGAGCTCTTTTTCTGTTTGGGCATATCTTTTCTGACACTCAGTGAGAGACCTTGAGCCGAATGCCACCGGATGTCCTTCTTGCAGCAACACTGCTCCCAGACCTTCAGCGCTTGCGTCCACGGACAGCATTATCTCTTTGTTGACATCAAAGTACTTTAACACTTGGGCGTTGCTCACAAGTGACTTCAGTCTTTCAAAGCTCTTCTGTTGTTCTGACTCCCAATGCCATGCTACATCTCCCTCTAGCAGTTTCCTCAATGGAGCATTGATGTCTGACATGTTTGGAACGAATTTGGACAGATACTGAAGCAGGCCTAAGAACCTCATTAGTGCAGCTTTGTCCTCTGGCTCTGGCATGTTCTGTATCGCTCTGACTTTCTCTTTTGGGGGCAGTCATGGCCTAATGGTAACAGAGTTGGACTGGTGACCCAAAGGTTGCTGGTTCGATTCCAGTACCGGCAGGAATATGACTGAGGTGTCCTTGAGCAAGGCACCTAACCCCCAATCGCTCCCCGGGCGCCACTCAAGGCTGCCCGCTGCTCCGGGTGTGTATCCACGTTTGCAGTGTGTGTGTGTTCACTACTCTGCTCCTAATGTGTGTGCACTTACTTGGATGGGTTAAATGCAGAGGTCAAATTCCAAGTATGGGTTACTATACTTGGCCATCACGTGTCACTAATTTGTCAGGCCTTAACCCTTCTGCAGTCAGAATGTGTCCAACATAGCAGACTTCGGTCATCCTGGTCTTGCACTTGTTTTTGTTCATCTTTAGATTGATGTTTCTGATTCTGTCTAACAGTTGTCTTAGTCTCTTATCGTGTTGTTCCATGTCTTCACCCCACACCAGAATATCATCCACTATGTTCACGACTCCTTCTAAACCTTCTAGTCTTTGTGCAATGCATTTTTGAAACACTTCTGGAGCTGACACTATGCCAAATGGAAGTCTTAAAAAAACGGTATCTTCCAAAAGGAGTGTTGAACGTACATAGTTTGGAGCTCTCATCATCCAGCGGTACTTGCCAGAATCCATGATTGGCATCAAGCACTGAGAAGACTTTAGCATTTGGCATCTCAGCTACTATTTCTTCAATTGTACGCAATGGATAGTGTTCTCTCTTGATGGCTTTGTTAAGATCTTGTGGATCGATGCAGATCCTGAGTTTCTCTGACTTCACGACTGTAACCATACTATTAACCCAATCAGTGGGCTCGGTTTGCTTTACTATGACTCCAAGATCTTCCATTCGTTTCATTTCCATTTTGACCCTGTCCTTTAACGCTATGGGTACTTTTCGTGGTGCGTGAATGACCGGAGCAACATCTGGATTGAGCTGTATGTGATGCAGTCCTGGTACACATCCTAAACCAGTAAACACATCTTGATATTCACTCAGAATGGAAGTTTGTTCTTTGTTCTCTACTTTGTACACTCTTTTAATCAGTCCAAGTTTTGAGCATGCTTCTCTTCCCAGAATTGCTGGTGAATCTTCATCTACAACTTGGAAGTCTAAATCAAACTCAGTGTCTTTGTAACCACATTTAAGCCTTACTTTACCCTTTGTCTCCATCGTGTGGCCAGAATATGTAACTAACGTGCAGTTTGACTTCTTTAGAGTTGTTGTCTTGTTAGAGGTTTTCTCAAAATCTTTAAATGACAACACGTTGCACTCTGCTCCTGTATCTAGCCTAAAGGTAAGTATGCAGTTGTTTATTCTGAATTCTTGAGTCCATTTCTGGTTTTCCCTTTCCAAGGTAGAGACTGTATTCATTTGTGTCAGCCATTTGCTAGCTGTTTGCTCACTTTGTTCAATTTCAATAGTACCTATAAACAATTCAGCATCTTCTTGTTGTTCTATCTCATGGACTTTTTTCTCAAATCTCCTAGGTTTGCCTTTTTGTTGTGGTGTTTTGCAATGCGGCTAAAATGGTTCTTCCGCGAGCACTCGTTACAAATTTTGCCATATGCCGGACACTTCCTTGGCTCGTGTACATAACCACATCTCGTGCATTCTTCCTTCTCTTTCCCTGTGTGCTTGAAATTCGCCTGTCTGACAGTTGACTCTGTTTTTGTGATTTTGTTCACAGCCACTTCTGCTTCTTCATGCAGCACTTTCAGATGGCGTTGTGTTATTTCGTTTGCACGACTGAAATCCACAGCCTTTGCTAGGTTCAAATCTGTTTCCCTGAGAAGCCTAGCTCTCACGGTGACATTGTTAACACCACAGACAATGCGATCTTTAATCAAGTCATCATTTAATCTTCCAAATTCACAGTCTTTCGCCTTATTTTTCAAGTCAGTCATGTATGCATCAATGCTTTCGTTCGGTCCCTGTGCTCTCGTGAAAAACATATGCCTCAGATACGTAATATTCTTTCTTGGCTCACTGTATTCTCTAAACTTCTCTTTGAGCACTTCAAAATCATCCACATCATCATCAAAGTCCATGGTATTAAATACCTTTATGGCATCATCTCCCGCCACGTGAAGAAATGTCGCACATTTTACCTTGTCACTCTTTTCTCCAATGCCAGTTGCAATGAGATACAGATCAAACTTTTGAATCCACGTTCGCCAGTTTTCCGCCAGATTTCCTTCGAAATCCAAACTGTTAGGAGGTTTGAACTGATCCATAGTTTCCTTCTGACACCATGTAATGTTTAGTGGATGCAAGTTTGAATAATCACGGAGACACTGGTTTCATGCGACTTGCTGTCTTTACTGAACCGTGTTATTCTGTTCTTTTACAGGTTACAACTCAACACATCTTTAGACTGCTAGCGCCATCCTCAGGTAAGGAATGATAATACAATTACCATACATCACAACAATGTTAAAATTTTAACATTGCTTTTACTGAACATAGGTTTTTATTGATTATTGTAATATATGTATATTCTTAATTAATGGGATAGTTTACCCAAAAAAGAAAATTCGGTCATCATTTACTCAAACTCATACAGGCTTGGAACCACATGAGGGTATTTCTTCTGTTGAACAAACAGTTGACGGCACCCATTGACTTCCATAGTATTTTTTTCCTACTAGAAAAGTCAATGGGTTCTGTCAACTGTTTGTTCAACAGAAGAAAGAAACTAATACAGGTTTGGAACAACATGAGAGTGAGTAAATGATGACAGAATTTTCATTTTTGGGTAAACTATCCCTACAAATATGATCGATTCCATGTAAACTAAAAGGTGAAGGTTTGTTTTATCATAAAAAATTTGTACAAGTTACATGTGTATATCTTCACAATGTATATTTAAAAGGTTTACTTTACTTTAAAAAAACAACATTGAAATGATTATTGCAATTTTTATTTTCTTACTTAATATGTTCTATTCTATGTAACTATATAAAGTGATAATTTGTTTTAGCGTTAAAAAGTGTCCTATTATTTATACGTATACATCTTGAAAAAGGTATACATCTTGAAAAACTTTTGAATAATTACATCAAATCAAACTTTTCATCCATTGTAAAAGAACAATTGCATAATTATGATGCTATTATATTAAACAATGAACATCCATAGTAAACTTATATATTTGTTTTATCTAAAATTGGGGTACATAGAAAAATACAACATCACAATACATCATAATATTAGTTTGTATACAGTATACAACAAAGCAACTTTTAAGTATTTCATAGGGATTGCTTTAAGTTATTTAAAAGCAACCTATAAATTCAAGTAAGTTAGTAATAGGAAACTTTTTCCAAAGTAATATGGCATATTAATCAGTTGAAATACAATTATTTAAGCTGGATGGATGACGTCATTGTTGTCAGAATTCATGATATCACTGACCTGAGATAAACTTACTCTCGTGACAAAATTAAAATATGATAAATCGGGCCCATTTTCATATTCACATGCACTACTGAACAGTGCATCACCTAGAACAGAATCAAACTTGTTAATACATCAGTATTATAACAAAGTGTTTACTCAGTGAACAATGCAACAAAAGTTCATTACATGCAGTTATTTACAACCTAACCATAAGCCCTACTCTTCTGCACAAGGGTAACGATCAAAACTTCAACAAAATAGAAACACTTTCAAATGTCAAACATGACTGAACATTAAACATTAACAGATGTTTCCCTTTAATCAGAAACATAAAATAACACTTCATTTCAACATTACTCTCTAATTCCAGGCCTGAGCAAAGTATGCTGGGAACTAACAATAGTGTCTCTAAATAAAACTGAATAATTGAGCTAATTCTCTTGAAATAAATAGGTAGCCTTTTTCCCTTAATTTGATCAGCTTAATCGGTTCCTCAATTCAAGGTTCAAAATTGTGTATGTTTCCTGAAAAAAATTAGGAAAATGTATCTCTTGGTTTTATTATTGCCATGTTCTCAATATTTTCAATACAACACACAATTCTCTTAATGAAATATACACAATATTTTTAATTATCACCTTAATTTTTTTAATAAAAATTACAAGACCCATGATTCATTTTTACAGTGTAGTTTCCCATAAATGGTAAGGGCCCTCGCGAAAAGAAAATATATTTCCCAATATATGAATGATCAATATGAAATAACAGTATATCTGAAAATATACAGAATAGTATATTGTGTTAATATATTGAATAATACATAAGGAATTGCTGATTTTCATATATTAAAAAAAGTATGTGACAATATATTTACTAATATATCATAATCGGTGCCACACTACCTTCTAGGGCTGGGTATTTGGCATGGCAAGGCAAGTTTATTTATATAGCACATTTCATACACTGTTGTAATTCAAAGTGCTTTACATAGAAGATTTTAAAATAATCAAAAGAAATCAGATTAATTAAAACAGTTTTGAATAAAAAATTAAATAAAATACAATACAAACAGTCGGACGAACAGTGGCACAGTGCTCATCCAGTAAATGCACAGCTAAACAGAAGTGTTTTGAGTCTGGATTTGAATGTGACTACTGTAGGAGCACATCTGATCTCTTCTGGAAGCTGTTCCAGCATAGTAGCTAAAGCAGACTCGCCAAGCTTAGAGTGAAGCCTCTGTGTTTCAAGCTGATGTGATCCTAATGATCTGAGTGATCTGTTGGGTTTATATTCAGTGAGCATATCTGCAATGTATTGAGGTCCTTGGCCATTTAGTGATTTATACACCAGTAATAATACTTTAAAATCAATCGTAAATGTAACTGGCAGCCAGTGTAAAGACCTGCGGACTGGTGTGATATGTTCATATGTTCTAGTTCTGCTCAGAATTCTGGCGGCACATTCTGTATGAGCTGCAACTGTCTTATGGTATTTTTGGGAAGGCCAGTGAGGTGTCCATTACAATAATCCACCCTGCTGGTGATGAAAGCGTGCACAAGTTTCTCTGAGTCTTGACTGGAAACAAAGCATTTAATTCTTTCACTATTTTTCAGGTGATAGTATGCTGATTTAGTTATTGCTTTGACATGACTACTGAAACTAAGGTCTGACTTTAGAAACACAGCAAGATTCCTGACTTGATTTTTAGTTGTTTGACCCAATCTATTCTTAGTCTATTTTTAGTTGTTTAGTTGTTAGAGTGAAGGTATGCGTTCACCTTGAGAATAGGCAGTTAGTGGTCACATATGTGGTCAGTGGGACGAATAGGCTGTTTGTGGTCACATAGGCGGTCAGTGGGACGAATAGGCTGTCCATGGTCACAAAGGCGGTCAGTGGGACGAATAGGCCGTACATGGTAACATAGGCGGTCAATGGGACGAATAGGCTGTTTGTGGTCACATAGGCGGTCAATGGGACGAATAGGCCGTACATGGTCACATAGGCGGTCAGTGGGACGAATAGGCCGTACGTGGTCACATAGGCGGTCAGAGGGACGAATAGGCTGTTCGTGGTCACATAGGCGGTCAGAGGGACGAATAGGCTTTTCGTGGTCATAAAGGTGGTCAGTGGGACGAATAGGCCGTAAGTGGTCACATAGGCGGTCAGAGGGACGAACAGGCCGTCCGTGGTCACATAGGCAGTCAGTGGGACGAATAGGCTGTTCGTGGTCACATAGGCAGTCAGATGGGACAAATAGGCTGTTCCGGGTCACAAAGGCGATCAATGGGACGAATAAGCTGTTTATGGTCACATAGGCAGTCAGTGGGACGAATAGCCTCTTCCTGGTCACATAGGCGGTTAGTGGGACGAATAGGCTGTTCGTGGTCACATAGGCGGTCAGGGGGACGAATAGGCTGTTTGTGGTCACATAGGCGGTTAGTGGGATGAATAGGCTGTTCCTGGTCACATAGGCGGTTAGTGGAACGAATAGGGTGTTCATGGTCAGATAGGCAGTCAGTGGGACGAATAGGCCATTTCTGGTCACATATGCGGTCAGTGGGACGAATAGGCTGTTGTGGTCCCATAGGCGGTCAGGGGGACGAATAGGCTGTTCCGGGTCACAAAGGCGATCAATGGGACGAATAAGCTGTTTATGGTCACATAGGCAGTCAGTGGGACGAATAGCCTCTTCCTGGTCACATAGGCGGCTAGTGGGACGAATAGGCTGTTCGTGGTCACATAGGCGGTCAGGGGGACGAATAGGCTGTTTGTGGTCACATAGGCGGTTAGTGGGATGAATAGGCTGTTCCTGGTCACATAGGCGGTTAGTGGAACGAATAGGGTGTTCATGGTCAGATAGGCAGTCAGGGGGACGAATAGGCCATTTCTGGTCACATATGCGGTCAGTGGGACGAATATGCTGTTTGTGGTCCCATAGGCAGTCAGTGGGACGAATAGGCTGTTCCTGGTCACATAGGCGGTTAGTGGGACGAATAGGCTGTTCGTGGTCACATAGGCGGTCAGGGGGACGAATAGGCTATTTGTGGTCACATAGGCGGTTAGTGGGACGAATAGGCTGTTCGTGGTCACATAGGCGGTTAGTGGGACGAATAGGCTGTTCGTGGTCACATAGGTGGTCAGTGGGACGAATAGGCTGTTTGTGGTCACATAGGCAGTCAGTGGGACGAATAGGCTGTTCCTGGTCACATAGGTGGTTAGTGGGACGATTAGGCTGTTCGTGGTCACATAGGTGGTCAGGGGGACGAATAGGCTGTTTGTGGTCACATAGGCGGTCAGGGGGACGAATAGGCCTTTTGTGGTCACATATGCGGTCAGTGGGACGAATAGGCTGTTCCGGGTCACAAAGGCGATCAATGGGACGAATAAGCTGTTTATGGTCACATAGGCAGTCAGTGGGACGAATAGCCTCTTCCTGGTCACATAGGCGGTTAGTGGGACGAATAGGCTGTTCGTGGTCACATAGGCGGTCAGGGGGACGAATAGGCTGTTTGTGGTCACATAGGCGGTTAGTGGGACGAATAGGCTGTTCCTGGTCACATAGGCGGTTAGTGGAACGAATAGGCTGTTCATGGTCAGATAGGCAGTCAGGGGGACGAATAGGCCGTTTGTGGTCACATATGCGGTCAGTGGGACGAATAGGCTGTTTCTGGTCCCAAAGGCAGTCAGTGGGACGAATAGGCTGTTCCTGGTCACATAGGCGGTTAGTGGGACGAATAGGCTGTTCGTGGTCACATAGGTGGTCAGTGGGACGAATAGGCTGTTTGTGGTCACATAGGCAGTCAGTGGGACGAATAGGCTGTTCCTGGTCACATAGGTGGTTAGTGGGACGAATAGGCTGTTTGTGGTCACATAGGCGGTCAGGGGGACGAATAGGCCTTTTGTGGTCACGTATGCGGTCAGTGGGACGAATAGGCTGTTTGTGGTCCCATAGGCAGTCAGTGGGACGAATAAGCTGTTCCTGGTCACATAGGTGGTTTTTGGGACGAATAGGCTGTTTGTGGTCACATAGGCGGTCAGGGGGACGAATAGGCCTTTTGTGGTCACATATGCGGTCAGTGGGACGAATAGGCTGTTTGTGGTCCCATAGGCAGTCAGTGGGACGAATAGGCTGTTCCTGGTCACATAGGCGGTTAGTGGGACGAATAGGCTGTTCGTGGTCACATAGGCGGTCAGGGGGACGAATAGGCTATTTGTGGTCACATAGGCGGTTAGTGGGACGAATAGGCTGTTTGTGGTCACATAGTCGGTTAGTGGGACGAATAGGCTGTTCGTGGTCACAAAGGCGATCAGGGGGATGAATAAGCTGTTTGTGGTCACATATGCAGTCAATGGGACGTATAGGCGTTTCGTGGACAAAAGGCCAAAGAATAGTTTGTAAGTGGACAAATAGCCTCTTCATGGACAAATGGACTAAGAATAGATTGGAAGTGGACAAATAGGCGTTTCGTGTACAAAGGGACTAAGTATAGGTTGGAAGTGGACAAATAGGCGTTTCGTGGACAAAGGGACGTAGAATAGATTGGAAATGGACAAATAGGCTATTCGTGGACAAATGGACTAAGAATAGGTTGTAAAGGGACAAATAGGCGTTTCGTGGACAAAGGGACTAAGAATAGTTCGGAAGGGGACAAATAGGCTCTTCGTGGAAAAAGGGACTAGAAATGGGTTGGAAGGGGACAAATAGGCTATTCGTGGATAAAGGGACTAAGAATAGGTTGGATGTGGACAAATAGGCGTTTCATTTACAAAAGGCCTAAGAATAGTTTGGAAGTGGAGAAATAGGCTCTTCGTGGACAAAGGGACGTAGAATAGGTTGGAATGGGACAAATAGGCGTTTCGTGGACAAAGGGACGAAGAATAGCCGGGAAGAGGAAAAATAGGCGTTTCGTCAACAAAAGGCCTAAGAATAATTTGGAAGTGGACAAATAGGCTCTTCGTGGACAAAGGGACGTAGAATAGGTTGGAAGTGGCCAAATAGGCGTTTCGTGGCCAAAGGGACTAAGAATAGGTTGAAAGTGGACAAATAGGTGGTTCGTGGACAAAGGGACTAAAAATAGGTCGGAAGGGGACAAATAGGCGTTTCGTGGCCAAAGGGACTAAGAATAGGTTGGAAGTCGACAAATATGCGTTTCGTGGACAAAGTGACTAAGAATAGGTTGGAAGGGGACAAATAGGCTCTTTGTGGACAAACGGACTAAAAAAATATTGGAAGTGGACAAATAGGCGTTTCGTGGACAAATGGGACTAAGAATAGATTGGAAGGGGACAATAGGCTCTTCGTGGACAAAGGGACTAAAAAAATATTGGAAGTGAACAAATAGGCGTTTCGTGGACAAATGGGACTAAGAATAGATTGGAAGTGGACAAATGGGCGTTTCATGGTCAAAGAGACTAATTATATATTGGAAGGGGACAAATAGGCTCTTCGTGGACAAAGGGACTAAGAATAGATTGGAAGTGGACTTATAGGCGTTTCGTGGACAAAGGGACGTAGAATAGATTGGAAGTGGACAAATAGGCGTTTCGTGGACAAAGGGACTAAGAATAGGTTGAAAGTGGACAAATAGGTGGTTCGTGGACAAAGGGACTAAAAATAGGTCGGAAGGGGACAAATAGGCTATTCGTGGAAAAAGGGACTAAAAGTAGGTTGGAAGGGGACAAATAGGCTATTCGTGGAAAAAGGGACTAAGAATAGGTTGGATGTGGACAAATAGGTGTTTCATGGACAAAAGGCCTAAGAATAGGTTGGAAGTGGACAAATAGGCGTTTTCCTGGACAAAGGGCCTAAGAATAGGCTGGAAGTGGAAAAATAGGCTCTTTGTGGACAAAAGGACTAAGAATAGGTTGGAAGTGGACAAATAAGCTATTCGTGGACAAAGGGACTAAGAATAGGTTGGAAGTGGACAAAAAGGCTCTTCATGGACAAAGGGACTAAG
Source organism: Siphateles boraxobius (assembly GCF_051911475.1). Lineage (NCBI taxonomy): Eukaryota > Metazoa > Chordata > Actinopteri > Cypriniformes > Leuciscidae > Siphateles > Siphateles boraxobius. The sequence continues at coordinate 102,753 of NW_027508851.1, forward strand.
AATAGGTTGGAAGGGGACAAATAGGCTCTTCGTGGACAAAGGGACTAAGAATAGGTTGGAAGTGGACAAATAGGCTCTTCGTGGACAAAGGGACTAAGAATAGGTTGGAAGGGGACAAATAGGCTCTTCGTGGACAAAGGGACTAAGAATAGGTTGGAAGGGGACAAATAGGCTATTCGTGGACAAAAGGACTAAGAATAGGTTGGAAGTGGACAAATAGGCTATTCGTGGACAAATGGACTAAGAATAGGTTGGAAGTGGACAAATAGGCTATTCGTGTAGAAAGGGACTAAGAATAGGTTGGAAAGGGAAAAATAGGTTATTCTTGGACAAAGGGACTAAGAATAGGTTGGAAGTGGATAGATAGGAGTTTCGTGGACAAAGGGACTAAGAATCGATTGGAAGGGGACAAATAGGTGTTTCGTGGACAAATGGACTAAGAATATATTGGAAGTGGACAAATGGGTGTTTCGTGGACAAAGGGACTAAGAATAGGTTGAAAGTGGATAGATAGGAGTTTCGTGGACAAAGGGACTAAGAATAGATTGGAAGGGGACAAATAGGGGTTTTGTGGACAAAGGGACTAAGAATTGATTGGAAGTGGACAAATGGGCGTTTCGTGGGCAAAGGGACTAAGAATAGGTTGGAAGTGGACAAATATGCTCTTCGTCGACAAATGGACGTAGAATAGGTTGGAAGTGGACGAATAGGCGTTTTGTGTACAAAGGGACTAAGAATAGGTTAGAAGGGGACAAATAAGCTCTTCATGGAAAAAGGGACTAAGAATAGATTTGGAAGTGGACAAATAGGCGTTTCGTGGACAAAGGGCCTAAGATTAGGTTGGAAAGGGAAAAATAGGCTCTTCGTGGACAAAGGGACTAAGAATAGGTTGGAAGTGGACAAAAAGGGGTTTTGTGGAAAAAGGGACTAAGAATAGATTGGAAGTGGATAAATGGGCGTTTTGTGGTCAAAGGGACTAAGAATATTTTGGAAGTGGACAAATAGGCGTTTCGTGGACAAAGGGACTAAGAATAGGTTGGAAGTGGACAAATAGGCGTTTCGTGTACAAGGGGATTAATAATAGATTGGAAAGTGACAAATAGGCTCTTCGTGGACAAAGGGACTAAGAATAGATTGGAAGTGGACAAATAGGCATTTCGTGGACAAAGGGACGTAGAATAGGTTGGAAGTGGACAAATAGGCGTTTCGTGGACAAAGGGACTAAGAATAGGTTGAAAGTGGACAAATAGGCGGTTCGTGGACAAAGGGACTAAGAATAAGTCGGAAGGGGACAAATAGGCTATTCGTGGAAAAAGGGACTAAAAGTAGGCTGGAAGGGGACAAATAGGCTATTCGTGGAAAAAAGGACTAAGAATAGGTTGGATGTGGACAAATAGGCGTTTCATGGACAAAAGGCCTAAGAATAGGTTGGAAGTGGACAAATGGGCTTTTTCCTGGACAAAGGGCCTAAGAGTAGGCTGGAAGTGGAAAAATAGGCTCTTTGTGGACAAAAGGACTAAGAATAGGTTGGAAGTGGACAAATAAGCTATTCGTGGACAAAGGGACTAAGAATAGGTTGGAAGTGGACAAAAAGGCTCTTCATGGACAAAGGGACTAAGAATAGGTTGGAAATGGACAAATGGGCGTTTTGTGGACAAAGGGACTAAGAATAGATTGGAAGTGGACAAATAGGCTCTTCGTGGACAAAGGGACTAAGAATAGGTTGGAAGGGGACAAATAGGCTATTCGTGGACAAAAGGACTAAGAATAGGTTGGAAGTGGACAAATAGGCTATTCGTGGACAAATGGACTAAGAATAGGTTGGAAGTGCACAAATAGGCGTTTCGTGTACAAAGGGACTAAGAATAGGTTGGAAAGGGAAAAATAGGCTATTCTTGGACAAAGGGACTAAGAATAGGTTGGAAGTGGATAGATAGGAGTTTCGTGGACAAAGGGACTAAGAATCGATTGGAAGGGGACAAATAGACGTTTCGTGGACAAATGGACTAAGAATAGGTTGGAAGTGGATATATAGGAGTTTCGTGGACAAAGGGACTAAGAATCGATTGGAAGGGGACAAATAGACGTTTCGTGGACAAATGGACTAAGAATATATTGGAAGTGGACAAATGGGCGTTTCGTGGACAAAGGGACTAAGAATAGGTTGGAAGTGGATATATAGGAGTTTCGTGGACAAAGGGACTAAGAATAGATTGGAAGGGGACAAATGGGGGTTTCATGGTCAAAGACACTAATTATATATTGGAAGGGGACAAATAGGCTCTTCGTGGACAAAGGGACTAAGAATAGGTTGGAAGTGGATAAAAAGGCGTTTCGTGGACAAAGGGCCTAAGAATAGTTTGGAAGTGGACAAATATGCTCTTCATCGACAAAGGGACGTAGAATAGGTTGGAAGTGGACAAAAAGGCGTTTCGTGGACAAAGGGCCTAAGAATAGTTTGGAAGTGGACAAATATGCTCTTCGTTTACAAATGGACTAAGAATAGGTTGGAAGTGCACAAATAGGCGTTTCGTGTACAAAGGGACTAAGAATAGGTTGGAAAGGGAAAAATAGGCTATTCTTGGACAAAGGGACTAAGAATAGGTTGGAAGTGGATAGATAGGAGTTTCGTGGACAAAGGGACTAAGAATCGATTGGAAGGGGACAAATAGGTGTTTCGTGGACAAATGGACTAAGAATATATTGGAAGTGGACAAATGGGTGTTTCGTGGACAAAGGGACTAAGAATAGGTTGAAAGTGGATAGATAGGAGTTTCGTGGACAAAGGGACTAAGAATAGATTGGAAGGGGACAAATAGGGGTTTTGTGGACAAAGGGACTAAGAATTGATTGGAAGGGGACAAATGGGCGTTTCGTGGGCAAAGGGACTAAGAATAGGTTGGAAGTGGACAAATATGCTCTTCGTCGACAAAGGGACGTAGAATAGGTTGGAAGTGGACAAATAGGCGTTTTGTGTACAAAGGGACTAAGAATAGGTTAGAAGGGGACAAATAGGCTCTTCATGGAAAAAGGGACTAAGAATAGATTTGGAAGTGGACAAATAGGCGTTTCGTGGACAAAGGGCCTAAGAATAGGTTGGAAAGGGAAAAATAGTTTCTTCGTGGACAAAGGGACTAAGAATAGGTTGGAAGTGGACAAAAAGGGGTTTTTTTGAAAAAGGGACTAAGAATAGATTGGAAGTGGACAAATAGGCGTTTCGTGGACAAAGGGACTAAGAATAGGTTGGAAGTGGACAAATAGGCGTTTCGTGTACAAAGGGATTAATAATAGATTGGAAAGTGACAAATAGGCTCTTCGTGGACAAAGGGACTAAGAATAGATTGGAAGTGGACAAATAGGCGTTTCGTGGACAAAGGGACGTAGAATAGGTTGGAAGTGGACAAATAGGCGTTTCGTGGACAAAGGGACTAAGAATAGGTTGAAAGTGGACAAATAGGCGGTTCGTGGACAAAGGGACTAAGAATAGGTCGGAAGGGGACAAATAGGCTATTCGTGGAAAAAGGGACTAAAAGTAGGCTGGAAGGGGACAAATAGGCTATTCGTGGAAAAAGGGACTAAGAATAGGTTGGATGTGGACAAATAGGCGTTTCATGGACAAAAGGCCTAAGAATAGGTTGGAAGTGGACAAATAGGCGTTTTCCTGGACAAAGGGCCTAAGAGTAGGCTGGAAGTGGAAAAATAGGCTCTTTGTGGACAAAAGGACTAAGAATAGGTTGGAAGTGGACAAATAAGCTATTCGTGGACAAAGGGACTAAGAATAGGTTGGAAGTGGACAAAAAGGCTCTTCATGGACAAAGGGACTAAGAATAGGTTGGAAGTGGACAAATGGGCGTTTTGTGGACAAAGGGACTAAGAATAGATTGGAAGTGGACAAATAGGCTCTTCGTGGACAAAGGGACTAAGAATAGGTTGGAAGGGGACAAATAGGCTATTCGTGGACAAAAGGACTAAGAATAGGTTGGAAGTGGACAAATAGGCTATTCTTGGACAAATGGACTAAGAATAGGTTGGAAGTGCACAAATAGGCGTTTCGTGTACAAAGGGACTAAGAATAGGTTGGAAAGGGAAAAATAGGCTATTCTTGGACAAAGGGACTAAGAATAGGTTGGAAGTGGACAAATAGGCTATTCGTGGACAAAAGGACAAAGAATAGGTTGGAAGTGGACAAATAGGCTATTCGTGGACAAATGGACTAAGAATAGGTTGGAAGTGCACAAATAGGCGTTTCGTGTACAAAGGGACTAAGAATAGGTTGGAAAGGGAAAAATAGGCTATTCTTGGACAAAGGGACTAAGAATAGGTTGGAAGTGGATAGATAGGAGTTTCGTGGACAAAGGGACTAAGAATCGATTGGAAGGGGACAAATAGACGTTTCGTGGACAAATGGACTAAGAATATATTGGAAGTGGACAAATGGGTGTTTCGTGGACAAAGGGACTAAGAATAGGATGAAAGTGGATAGATAGGAGTTTTGTGGACAAAGGGACTAAGAATAGATTGGAAGGGGACAAATAGGGGTTTTGTGGACAAAGGGACTAAGAATTGATTGGAAGTGGACAAATGGGCGTTTCGTGGGCAAAGGGACTAAGAATAGGTTGGAAGTGGACAAATAGGCTCTTCGTGGACAAAGGGACTAAGAATAGGTTGGAAGTGGACAAATGGGCGTTTCGTGGACAAAGGGACGTAGTTTAGGTTGGAAGTGGACAAATAGGCTATTCGTGGACAAATGGACTAAGAATAGATTGGAAGTGGATAAATGGGCGTTTTGTGGTCAAAGGGACTAAGAATATTTTGGAAGTGGACAAATAGGCGTTTCGTGGACAAAGGGACTAAGAATAGGTTGGAAGTGGACAAATAGGCGTTTCGTGTACAAGGGGATTAATAATAGATTGGAAAGTGACAAATAGGCTCTTCGTGGACAAAGGGACTAAGAATAGATTGGAAGTGGACAAATAGGCGTTTCGTGGACAAAGGGACGTAGAATAGGTTGGAAGTGGACAAATAGGCGTTTCGTGGACAAAGGACTAAGGCCCCGTCCACACTACTGCGTTTTCGTTTAAAAACGGAGAATTAAAACGAAAACGATCTCCGTCCACACCAGCGTTTTAGCTGCGTATTAGAATTGATCTCCGTCCACATTAAAACGACTGAAAACTCGGATCACGTGACCATTCTCCAACACTGTGCATGCGCGTGCCGGTGTAAACAGGAAACGGATGGACTATTCCTCAGATTTGATGAGGAAGCAAATAACATTAGCTAGCTCTGCAAAGATTAGAATTATCCCACCATGCGCTGGTTCTTCCCGGCTTAACCCAAAACCGACGCTCCATGTACGGTTGACACACGGGAATTGTCATAGATCGCTCGAATAATAGTTTGCCTCCGGCGCATGTAGGCAGTTATAGCATTGTAAAATGCAGAATTTGCATGCACAACAGCTGCTAACAAAGACATCAAAGTCAGTAACGCTTGTAATTCGTTATCCATGTTGCACTCACTAACATCAGCTACGTAGTCCAGGATGTTTTTGTTTGTTTTCTTCCGGTGACGGGACATGTGATGGGTGGCTGACGAATCAGGGAAGGATACGTCATGGGTGATGACACCCAATCATAGAGCCGAGCGTGACCTTCTACGTCATCGTTTCTAAACTCCTCCGTTTTGTCCCGTCTACACTAAAACGCCCTCCGGAGATTCAAAACGAAAAACGGAGCTGCAGCGTTTCTAAACTTCTCCGTTTTGGGTCTTCGTTTTTCCCGTTTTAGTGTGGACGGGAGGTGCAAACGTAGCAAAAGGTCTCCGTTTTTAAACGAAAACGCAGTAGTGTGGATGGGGCCTAAGAATAGGTTGAAAGTGGACAAATAGGCGGTTCGTGGACAAACGGACTAAGAATAGATTGGAAGTGGACAAATAGGCTCTTCGTGGACAAAGGGACTAAGAATAGGTTGGAAGGGGACAAATAGGCTATTCGTGGACAAAAGGACTAAGAATAGGTTGGAAGTGGACAAATAGGCTATTCTTGGACAAAGGGACTAAGAATAGGTTGGAAGTGGATAGATAGGAGTTTCGTGGACAAAGCGACTAAGAATCGATTGGAAGGGGACAAATAGGCGTTTCGTGGACAAATGGACTAAGAATATATTGGAAGTGGACAAATGGGTGTTTCGTGGACAAAGGGACTAAGAATAGGTTGAAAGTGGATAGATAGGAGTTTCGTGGACAAAGGGACTAAGAATAGATTGGAAGGGGACAAATAGGGGTTTTGTGGACAAAGGGACTAAGAATTGATTGGAAGTGGACAAATGGGCGTTTCGTGGGCAAAGGGACTAAGAATAGGTTGGAAGTGGACAAATGGGCGTTTCGTGGACAAAGGGACGTAGTTTAGGTTGGAAGTGGACAAATAGGCTCTTCGTGAACAAAGGGACTAAGAATAGGTTGGAAGGGGACAAATAGGCTCTTCGTGGACAAAGGGACTAAGAATAGGTTGGAAGTGGACAAATAGGCTCTTCGTGGACAAAGGGACTAAGAATAGGTTGGAAGTGGACAAATAGGCGTTTCGTGGACAAAGGGACGTAGAATAGGTTGGAAGGCGACAAATAGGCTCTTCGTGGACAAAGGGACGTAGAATAGGTTGGAAGTGGACAAATAGGCTCTTCGTGGACAAAGTGACTAAGAATAGGTTTTTAGGGGGACAAATAGGCTTTTTGTGGACAAATCCAATCCAATCCACTTTATTTCTATAGCACATTTTATAAACAGGAAGTTTCCAAAGTGCTGCACAGAAGATTCAAACATACAGATCAATTAACATACAAAAAAAAAACGAAATTACAAAATAAGCACATCTCAATCCTAAAATACAGTAATACAATAAAACAATAAAAGACATCAGAGGACCACACAACTCACGCGGAGTTAAAAGCCAAGGAATAAAAATGTGTCTTTAGACGAGACTTAAAACTCTCAACTGTCGAGGCAGTTCGAACATGGAGGGGCAGAGCGTTCCAATGTTTTGGTCCCACCACAGAAAAAGCCCTGTCCCCTCGAGTTTTGAGTCTTGTTTTGGGAACCGCAAGCTGGAGCTGGCCCTCCGACCTCAGTGACCTCGCTGGCGCATAAATTTGAATGAGGTCCGCAATATATGTTGGGGCCAGTCCATTTACAGCTTTAAAAACAAACAATAAAATCTTAAAATCAATCCTAAAACGAACAGGAAGCCAGTGCAATGAGGTGAGAATTGGAGTTATATGTGTGCGCTTTTTGGTTCCTGTTAAAAGTCGTGCTGCAGAATGGTCACATAGGCGTCCAAAGGGACGAATAGGGTTTTTGTGGTCACACAGGCGGTAAGGGGGATGAATAGGCTGTTCGTGGTCACATAGGCGATCACTGGGACGAGTAGGCGGTTTGTGGTCACATAGGCGGTCAGTGGGACGAATAGGCTATTCCTGGTCACATAGGCGGTCAGTGGGACCAATAGGCTGTTAGTGGTCACAAAGGTGAGCAAGGGGGACGAATAGGCCGTTCGTGGTCACATAGGCCTTACGTGGTCACATAGGCGGTCAGGGGGACGAATAGGTCGTTCATGGTCACATAGGCGGTCATTGGGACGAATAGGATGTTAGTGTCATATAAGCGGTCAGGGGGACGAATAGGCTGTTCGTGGTCACATGGACGGTCAGGGGGACGAATAGGCCGTTCGTGGTCACATAGGCCTTACATGGTCACATAGGCGGTCAGAGGGACGAATAGGCCGTTCGTGGTCACATAGGCGGTCAGTGGGACGAATAGGCCGTTCTTGGTCACATAGGCAGCCAGGGGGACGAATAGGCTTTACGTGGTCACATAGGCGGTCAGGCGGACAAATAGGCCGTACGTGGTCACATAGGCCTTACATGGTCACATAGACGGTCAGGGGGACGAATAGGCCGTTCGTGGTCACATAGGCCTTACATGGTCACATAGGCGGTCAGTGGGACGAATAGGCCGTTCTTGGTCACATAGGCGGTCAGTGGGACGAATAGGCTGTTCGTGGTCACATAGGCGTGCAGAAGGACAAATAGGCTTTTTGTGGTCACATAGGCGGTCAGGGGGACGAATAGGCCGTTCCTGGTCACATAGGCGGTCAGAGTGACGAATAGGCTGTTCGGTGTCACATAGGCGGTCAGAGTGACGAATAGGCTGTTCGTGGTCACATAGGCGGTCAGAGTGACGAATAGGCTGTTCGTGGTCACATAGGTGGTCAGTGGGACGAATAGGCTTTTCCTGGTCACATAGGCGGTCAGTGGGACGAATAGGCTGTTCGGTGTCACATAGGCGGTCAGAGTGACGAATAGGCTGTTCGGTGTCACATAGGCGGTCAGAGTGACGAATAGGCTGTTCGTGGTCACATAGGCGGTCAGAGTGACGAATAGGCTGTTCGTGGTCACATAGGTGGTCAGTGGGACGAATAGGCTTTTCCTGGTCACATAGGCGGTCAGTGGGACGAATAGGCTGTTCGGTGTCACATAGGCGGTCAGAGTGACGAATAGGCTGTTCGTGGTCACATAGGTAGTTAGTGGGACGAATAGGTTGTTCGTGGTCACATAGGCGGTCAGAGTGACGAATAGGCCGTTCGTGGTCTATTCGTCCCCCGGAACGCCTATGTGACCTCAACCCTCAGATGCAATGAACTGTGACTCTTCACCCCCATAACACACACGCACACACACACACACACACACACGCACACACACGCACGCACGCACGCACGCACACACACACACACACACTTTTACAATTGCTGCTCTCTCTTCTTGCATACTGTTGTTCGCACTCTATAATGTAAACATATTTAAATTCTCATGTGCCTGAGGTTTTTCTTTTGTTTGTATTGTATTTTATATATATTTTTAATACTTGTCTGTGTTATGTTGGTGTTTTAAACCATGGGTCTGAGGGAAACTGAATTTCAATCCTCTGTATGTCCTGTACATATAGTAATATAGTAGAACTTAATGTATGTAATTTTATATTCAATAATATACAGATGCATATGTGATCAGATATGGTACTGTATGTGTAATATATTGCAGATGTATTTACTCATGCATTTTAAGAAAAATACATTCAGAAACATATGTCATAAATTTCTTAATTTTTTTAATTATATACATTATATTCATATTTAAAAGCTACTTATCAAAAGCACAACAGTATGTTTGTACCGCAGTATAAAACAATAAAATTAGTACTATACTGATGTGAATAATGCGATTAACTTTAAATACAGAGATTAATATCTTGATGTGAAATAGGCCAATTTCACCCGAACCACAGGCTCGACTCTTCAGTACAATGGTAACCCCAAAATATCAGACATTCCAGAAAACCTTTTAAATTCCAAGATAATAGAACATTAAACACTAACAGATCCCCCCTGTATATTAATATTGAGCAAAACACATCAAATAACACTTAATTTTAACATTTGCTCTCCTTTAACAGTCTGAAGCAAAGCATGATGGGAACTAGATATCTGTTGTAACTCATTTAAAAAAATATGGTTAAAATATTACACGTAATCTTTTTGAGCAGTTAAGGCTTGATTTCTGTCATGGAATCTACCTAAATAAATCATGTAAAATGCCCTAAATTATTTAGTCTATGACACAATGAATTACATATTTTTAGTGAAAGACTACAAATCACACGGTCGATGTCGACTGAAGACTACCAATCAGTGACCAGAGATGCTGGGCTGTCTAGTGTATTCAGTTTGGCCTTCTGATTGGCCGAGAGTAGTAGACTCCGTCTGTAGACTACCAATCACACGGTCGATGTCGACTGAAGACTACCAATCAGAGACCACAACCGCTAATTCAGATGTGATTTGACATCTATCAGTTACGAGCGCAAGCATATTATCAAGTTGGATCGTAATTCTTTGTTTCTGTCTCTACAGACGGAAAATCTAGTGTGAAAAGACATTCAACACAAAAGTGAGAAAAAGGTAAGTCAGCTTCTGTTAATTGTCCACATCACATCTAGCTAGTAAATTGATGATGGCAGACAGTTAGCTACAGGCTAGGTTTGCTTTCCATGTTTAAGGTGAAATAAAAAATGGAAGATATTTGAAATGCTATCACATTGTGTAGCTACTATTAATATTAGCAATACAATGTAATATTACATTGTGCTTCTAAATAAACATTGAAGGACACAGTCAAAGTTTAGGTTTTTACAGACTGTAAGGACAATAGTACAAAAGGACCGTGTACAAAAGCTGAATTCAGAATTACTAAAGAATTCAAAACCAAAATATACTTAATATAACATTATACACCTTCTCTGATATTTGAAGTTAACCTATTGCCAACTATTACATGGTTTAATAAAGCATACTTTAGTAGTTTAGGAATATTTAAATATAAAGATGAATGAGATTACATTAATCATGCTTTCATGACATTTCTATCGATAATAAGTTATTTTAAGTAATGACCTGCACATTACATACCTGTAATTTATAAGGCTTTGCATATGAACATTAGTAATGTTGATGTTTGTGATGTTTATTTATGAGGCTTAACTAATTGGCTGAAAGAGAATACATCGCAGGCTGGTGAATATAGAAATCTTACTATTATGAGTACAATATAGTTACCTTTAATGTGGTGTTTTTATTTCTGTGTACCTTGATATGTCAACGCTGGTCATCCGTCTTCATAACCCCAGTGCTCCAGAGGGTCGTCAGCAGGCTACATTGGTGATGTTCCTACAGAGAGCGAAGGATGAGTTTTCCTCTGCCCGCTGCGCAGCACTTCAGGCTGATGGGGTCCCAGCAACAACACGACAGAACCAGTCCACTGCACTAGCCCTCGCTGAAGAACACTTCACGCTGATGGGGTCCCAGCAACAACACGACAGAACCAGTCCACTGCACTAGCCCTCGCTGAAGAACACTTCACGCTGATGGGGTCCCAGCAACAACACGACAGAACCAGTCCACTGCACTAGCCCTCGCTGAAGAGCACTTCACGCTGATGGGGTCCCAGCAACAACACGACAGAACCAGTCCACTGCACTAGCCCTCGCTGAAGAACACTTCACGCTGATGGGGTCCCAGCAACAACACGACAGAACCAGTCCACTGCACTAGCCCTCGCTGAAGAACACTTCACGCTGATGGGGTCCCAGCAACAACACGACAGAACCAGTCCACTGCACTAGCCCTCGCTGAAGAACACTTCACGCTGATGGGGTCCCAGCAACAACACGACAGAACCAGTCCACTGCACTAGCCCTCGCTGAAGAGCACTTCACGCTGATGGGGTCCCAGCAACAACACGACAGAACCAGTCCACTGCACTAGCCCTCGCTGAAGAACACTTCAGGCTGATGGGGTCCCAGCAACAACACGACAGAACCAGTCCACTGCACTAGCCCTCGCTGAAGAACACTTCAGGCTGATGGGGTCCCAGCACCAACACGACAGAACCAGTCCACTGCACTAGCCCTCGCTGAAGAACACTTCAGGCTGATGGGGTCCCAGCAACAACACGACAGAACCAGTCCACTGCACTAGCCCTCGCTGAAGAACACTTCACGCTGATGGGGTCCCAGCAACAACACGACAGAACCAGTCCACTGCACTAGCCCTCGCTGAAGAGCACTTCACGCTGATGGGGTCCCAGCAACAACACGACAGAACCAGTCCACTGCACTAGCCCTCGCTGCTCAGCACTTCAGGCTGATGGGGTCCCAGCAACAACACGACAGAACCAGTCCACTGCACTAGCCCTCGCTGAAGAACACTTCACGCTGATGGGGTCCCAGCAACAACACGACAGAACCAGTCCACTGCACTAGCCCTCGCTGAAGAACACTTCACGCTGATGGGGTCCCAGCAACAACACGACAGAACCAGTCCACTGCACTAGCCCTCGCTGAAGAGCACTTCACGCTGATGGGGTCCCAGCAACAACACGACAGAACCAGTCCACTGCACTAGCCCTCGCTGAAGAACACTTCACGCTGATGGGGTCCCAGCAACAACACGACAGAACCAGTCCACTGCACTAGCCCTCACTGAAGAGCACTTCACGCTGATGGGGTCCCAGCAACAACACGACAGAACCAGTCCACTGCACTAGCCCTCGCTGAAGAGCACTTCACGCTGATGGGGTCCCAGCAACAACACGACATAACCAGTCCACTGCACTAGCCCTCGCTGCTCAGCACTTCAGGCTGATGGGGTCCCAGCAACAACACGACAGAACCAGTCCACTGCACTAGCCCTCGCTGAAGAGCACTTCACGCTGATGGGGTCCCAGCAACAACACGATAGAACCAGTCCACTGCACTAGCCCTCGCTGAAGAGCACTTCAGGCTGATGGGGTCCCAGCACCAACACGACAGAACCAGTCCACTGCACTATCCCTCGCTGAAGAGCACTTCAGGCTGATGGGGTCCCAGCAACAACACGATAGAACCAGTCCACTGCACTAGCCCTCGCTGAAGAACACTTCACGCTGATGGGGTCCCAGCACCAACACGACAGAACCAGTCCACTGCACTAGCCCTCGCTGAAGAACACTTCACGCTGATGGGGTCCCAGCACCAACACGACAGAACCAGTCCACTGCACTAGCCCTCGCTGAAGAACACTTCACGCTGATGGGGTCCCAGCAACAACACGACAGAACCAGTCCACTGCACTAGCCCTCGCTGAAGAACACTTCACGCTGATGGGGTCCCAGCAACAACACGACAGAACCGGTCCACTGCACTAGCCCTCGCTGAAGAGCACTTCACGCTGATGGGGTCCCAGCACCATCACCACAAGCTGGTACTCCCATTTGGCCAATACCTCAATGCCCCATTTCACTGGCTTTTGTCACATGATGTGGGATACATGAAGTAGTAAGCATATTTTATTTAAGCTAAAGTTTTATTTAAGCTTAAAGGGTTAGTTCACCCAAAAATGAAAATGATGTCATTAATGACTCACCCTCATGTCGTTCCAAGCCCGTAAGACCTCCGTTCATCTTCGGAACACATTTTAAGACATTTTAGATTCAGTCCGAGAGCTTTTTGTCCCTCCATTGAAAATCTATGTATGGTATACTGTCCTTGTCCAGAAAGGCAATAAAGACATCATCAAAGTAGTCCATGTGACCTCATTGGGTTAGTTAGAATTTTTTGAAGCATCGAAAATACATTTTGTTCCAAAAATAACAAAAACGACGACTTTATTCAGCATTTTATTCTCTTCCGGTTCTGTTGTCAATCCGCTTTCATGAGTCCGCTGACGTAAGACGAGCTGACGTGTTATCTGGTGCGCCCGAGCTTCGTTTACAGTCTGAGGGAGACGCACGCTGTAAACAAAACAATCTTTGCAAACATGTCTAAGGATTTCCACACAGGGGAAGACTTGCATTTTTAACCAGACATATTTATTTGAACCCGAATACACAGATGCACCAGATAACACGTCAGCAGTGTCTTACGTCAGCAGCGTCACTGGCGTCTCGAACGTGGATTGACAACAGAACCGGAAGAGAATACAATGCTGAATAAAGTCATCGTTTTTGTTATTTTTGGAACAAAATGTATTTTCGATGCTTCAAAAAATTCTAACTAACCCACTGAGGTCACATGGACTACTTTGATGATGCTACATTATGTTACATAATTATTTTGTGTGAAAACTTGCGCATTAGTTACTTATGGATTAAAAAGTACCGTTAGTGCTTACGCGAGCTCTCTCACAAACACAGACCGCGCGCACAGAGAGAGAAGAGAGAAGATAATTGTAAATTTACGGGCTAAGGTTACATTTTTTTTCTGTCAAAATGTCAGAAAGCATTGTGTATTATCCATCCGTGTTTTTAAAATTCGTTAAAATTCGTTAAAAGACAGACGTTGTACTGTTAACACAACCCCATATTTCGGATTCATCTAAACTTATACTTGATATTCTTTTTAGAATAAGTGATTCGTTTTGCTATTATTGGTTATGTGACAGGACTCCTGTCTATTAATTGTCAACTATTTTCTAGAAATATGTTTGTATTGGCTAACGTTTATTCAGCTAATGCGTGTCCTGTTTAAAGGAGCATTTCACCCGTGGGAACATTCATCTTTATTGAAAGTGGGTCATATATGTAGTCGAAATATAATAACATTTTCGAATTTGGTGCCTTTTTGACCGAGTAAAGACAGAAAGTAAATTTAGGGCGCATTTGTACTGAAAACCACAACTCCCACAATGCACCACATTGCACAGCTCCGCAAGCCACTCGCACTAATCCAGAACAACGCTGAGGAGGTATCCGCCTATCAGATTCAGAGAAAGCACTCTACCGTCTACAAGGCTGGGTGCCGCCAGAGTTTGAAATTCATTTCACAGAAAAAAAAATCTAGTTTGTTTCCGAAATCATTATTGAATTACTCCTCGTTTCTATTTATGTTGAATGTTCAGTCCGAACATTGTAATGCAATTTGGATTTGCAAAATAAGAATAAAAATATGTAGGCACGACCATTTTTGTTATCTATTATCATGTAAGGTAACAGTAGGTTAGTAACATTAGTTCCACTGATGGAATGTTGGTCGTCCAAATTTATTTAACATACACATGGAATAAAACACTTAAATTTGTAAATTTGATTATGTGAACCATTTATTTCAATAATGATATCAACAAAAATAATTATGTTAACAATAAAAGTTCAACAATACAATAGTAACAACAATAGTTCCTCCTGAGCTTCTTCAACTTACTGGTGCCGGCAGTACTGGCAATCTGGAGCTGGATATTTCAGTCGGATTGCCGACACGAGCGGGCAGAACGCGAGACCGTGACGTGCCGGTCACGGACGAGGAGCCCGCACTGGCTCGAGTTGAGGCGGACTGGTCCTGTCGTTCTACCCACTCGTTTCGGCAATCCGACACTTCGCTGTATTGCGGCTCGTAAAGATATCCACGAACATCGGATTTGAGCAGAAGACTTTCAAAATCATCACTGAATTAAGTTTTTTTGTTTTGTTTTTTCAAATAAATCTCGAACCACAGTGCTTTGTGGTGCTGCTGTTAAACTAAATAACATTTATAGAATAATTATGAACTTAAATGAAACAATATCGTAACATTTCGACAAATAAATGATTTGATCTTTTTTTATTAATTTAATTTAGGGCGATTTAGCCTAAATTTAAGTAGAGCGAGATTTTCCCCCTTGTCCTTTCCTCATTGGGAAGCACTCACATTATAGCTAAACATGTTTGAGTAGATCCTCTGTACCTCTCGGTTTCAGATGGATTACATAATCAGATAACATTTATTAAATATTTAGACATTTAAAGGCTTTAGACATAGCCGATTTCTTATCGTGACTGAGCTGAGGCAAATGGCTTTCGGTTAATTTTTGTGACGTGCATTTCCCGGAGACAGGGACGACAGAAACTTTTGTTGTTAGCCTAATATAAATAAAAGTTGTAGGCTACTCTACTCTTATCTGTATGACCAAAAAATTACGGAGTGATTCAACGTGATGAGTGAAAGCTCAATCTGAACAATTTTAGTTAAAAAGTATGTATATATATATATTTTTTTTAAATGACCTATCGTTTCGCTAGATAAGACTCTCTTCCTCAGCTGCGATCGTGCACAGCATGTGTTGAAGCACTTCAAAGACCTTTGAAACTGTATTGATTTGGACTTCAACACTCTGGTTGCCATTGAAGTCCATTATTCGAAGAAAAATCCAGAAATGTTTTCCTCAAAAAACTTGTTTTCTCTTCCAATGAGGAAAGAAAGACATTGATATCTTGGATGGCATTGGGGTGAGTAAATTATTTTAAAAAAATCATTTTGAGGTGAACTAATCCTTTAAGAGGGACAGTGATGGAAACATTATTTACGGCAGGCCCAGATCATCCCGAAAACAAGCAGGTCAGATTTTTTTAAATTCATGTTAATTAAAATGTAGACTTTATCTCCAGATCTAGCTTTACATCTTGGAATGGTATACAACATGATCACAAGTCATGGGTCTGAATTAGAACAAATCTGAGGTTATTATTACACACCTGTGCCTAGCAACAGGTAAAGTTTGTGTCATTGAGTGTAAAAAGCAACAGCTTTTTTGATACAGCAGGTCCCAGTCACAGCCAGAGTTGGAAGACTGGTGTCTCTCATGTCAGGGCTGCGGAAACCAGTGGGTAAGTGACCAGTGACTTTCCTTCTGTTACTGCAGGTGTGTTCTTTATTTTGACTGCACTGGTTCGAAACAGTATGTTCATTTATTATAAAATGGCCATTGTTAATGCCATTCTCTTTTGTTATAATAAACTACTGTTATTTAAATATTGTGCATTGTTTCAACAGAGTCCTTCCTTCAAGAGCTTAAACGCTGACTGGGTGAGGACATACATGAGGATGAAACGGCACTTCAATCCTCAACAGACTGGTCGACCCGAAAGAGCCTCATATCAGGGTGATGGGAGAAAGAGAGACCCCGACTGGTCAACACCATGGTGGCTCGACAACATGCGGCAACTCGGATCTGCCAACAGTGTGGAAACGGTCCAGCCGTTATCCGTTGTTGTGACTGCCGACCACACCCATTCTTCTGTGGCCAGTGTGATGTCAGGGTCCACCGAGGTCAAGTGTTCCACAACAGGGATTGAATGACACGTGCATTTTTTTAATCCGTTGCCTGCCACAACTCGTGTTGTGGAGAGGGTTCTAACCCAGTGTGGTAAGCTGTAGTTTTTGAAAGTCTCATTCTCAGACTTGTTAATTCCAGTTATCACCTGAAAAACTAAATACTGTTTTCTGATAGGTTGATGAAGCCATCAAGTACATCTGGTTTAAAAATAGTTGCCAGTAAATAAATATTTTATTCTTTAATTCTCATCCATGTGTTTTTTTTTTTCAAGAGCGTCTTGTACATTTGGAGATGCCAGAGACAATATGCGGTTGTCTACGAGGATCGTCCAGTGTCATCGCAGGACAGTCCATAGTTGTGGTTACAATGAATGGTAAGAAGAACTTTATGGGTGGGGTGGGGTTGGGGTCACTTCTGTAGAAGTGGCTGCAGAATTTCACCCACAGCTATTTGCTGATCACACCTCGTATATACTCCCTCTCACTTTCTGTCACAACCCTTATGAAAATCAACCATGGCTTTACTATAGTAAAACTGTAGTTAACTACGACTGTAGTAACCATGGTATTTTGGTGCGAACAATGGTTTTTAAAAACCATGGTTTTGGTACCATGGTTTTACTACAGTTATATTGTAGTAATACTATAGTAAAACTGCAGTTTTACTAAATTATCTTGAATTACATTTAAGCCATTTAGTTACAACAAACATCTACAAAATAACGACAGAAAGAAGTTATCATTCTATGATACAGACTTTATTACAGAAATTACATAATCTGAAAGAAAATATAAACTTGCATTTGTTCCTAAGTGTGACATAAAACAATAAACTACAAAGTTATACAAAATTATTGGTGATAAAGTGGTGCTGTGCAATGGTTAAAAAATGTAGTTGCTAATTTACAAATAAAAAAACAGCAATTTTAGATGAAAAATAGCTGACTTTAAATACCTTTAAATACACAGCATCTACCTCCTCTAAAATTTATATAACCTGTAAACACTTGCCCAACACAAGCATGTTTGCAATTTATACTGTAAATACATTAACAGGATTACAACAATATTACTTACTACAAGAACAATAAATACTATAAATTCAGAAGAAATGAGCAGTTCTTTTAAGAATGTTTTAAATGATATCCACTCACAAGAGATGGAGACATGGAGTCACCTCCACACTTTAAATTCTAGGTGATGCAGCATCCATGCCAGTAGGTGTCAGTTTGAGTCTGTCATGTAGGCCAGTAGGTTACAGTCCGGCTTTGGTTTGGTTCGGTCTTTCAGCCCAAATGGACGCAGGACCTAAAGTGAGAAGAATACACACCACATTAACACACGGCTTGCTGGAATACTCAACTGTTATTGGTCAGTTGCACATCGAGTAGCCATGTGAAAGCCTGACTATCGGTCCAATGGCGGTCTTCCAATAATACAGGTGAAGGTCTCTGCGCGTTACGGTCTTTCCTTTTACGCAACACAAGAAGATTAAATGGAATACATTTCCTCATATGTATTAACTCGTTATTCATCTGACTCCATTAATGAAAAAGGTTTTAATGATATCTGGGCATCATTAAAAGTGAGCGAATGTTTGATTATTCTTTTTTAACTCTTTAATTATGTTTTACCCGCTCAGATTAGGAAGCTATGTCACTCAGAGGTCCTCGCGTCTTCCGATCTCATGATCGCAATCTCGCCAGTTTCGGTCACCAAACAGAGGTAATTGGGTAATATCTTAGACGGTCGGATTCACCCTTACACAATCAAAAATACTTTTATATAGCCCCCTTGAATTTGTATACACTTAATTTAAAGTAACGTTTGCTTCAGGCAGATCTATGGCCACTATTACAGATATAAATTAACCAACTTTATTCCTAACCAAATAGCTTTGGATTGGCCATGTCGGTTTCCCACATACACTCATCTAAAGTAACATTAAATTAAAACAGAGGTAAAACAGACGCACCCAGATTTAGGTTGGTCGAGCAGTATTTTTGCTGCCCTAAACGGAAATAACTCTTCTCTGCAAAACAAGTACATCTGTATTGATGCCAATTAGTTGTCACTAATCTGACACAAACTTGCGGGAACGTACAAAAAAAAAGAAAGGTTTTCTTTATGACTTCACTATTTACCTGGCAAACAGCTGATGGTTTCACACTCTCTCTTGTCTGTATTAAAGAAGATGCTAATTAGAAATTATATTTTTGACAGTCACAAGTTGTCCAAAGTCATTAAATGTAATGCTTAAGATCTGTGCATGGGATAGACAATTCTGTGTGGATGTCAAAATATATTAACAACACGGAACAAGATTTTAGATTCAAATTCAATTTGAATTGGTTATAGATCTGCCAGGCTCTCACACCAGCCAATCACTGCGCACTCCCTCTCCCACTTCGGTTCACCTTCGTAACACAAAATAAGATATTTTTAATGGAATTCTGAGTGCTTTTAGTCCCTCCATTGGGAGCAATGCAACTAACACATTCAAGGCACAAAACAATAGGAAAGACATCATTGAAGTAATCCATGTGACTCCAGTGGTTTAACCAATTTTATGAAGCGATGCGGGTGCTTTGATTGTTTTTGCAAAAAAAAACAATTTAGCACTTTATTTAGGAATCATAGATTCCCAGTAGGGGGAGCACTACAACGCATGCGTATTGTGTTGACTCAAGACCGGAAGTTGTTCCGTGAATGTGCAAATAATATTATTTTGTGAATATAGAGGTAAATTATGTTTGGGGTTTTTGCGCAAAACAAAGGACTTGCATCGCTTCATAAAATTGAGGTTAAACCACTGGAGGGGTACTTTGACTGTGACGTCTTCCACCATGATAATGGGTTGGTATCGGTGGGTAGTGGGGTCTCACTTTCGTAGATCAACATTTCTTGCTCTAGCACGGCTCCTATATCTAAGGGACTCTCTGATGCGTCTGCTCCTTGGCGGTAAACATCACCAATAAGGTCCCCCATAGCACTGAGAGCTATTTTCTGCTGGCGCGTTATCCCCGTAGCCAAGGCTGCTCGCTCCGCAAACACTGGCAGCTGACTTATCTCACCTTTTATTTTCTGTCGTACCTCCTGCCGTTGGTCTCGTTCCAAATGAATTAGCCGATGGAAACGCGGGTCAAGGTAGCTAGTAGGGGTGGTGAAAAAAATCGATTATTGATTAATCGCGAATATGTTATGGACGAGTATGAATCGATTATTAAATCTTCAAAAATCGATTTTTTATTTATTTTTTTAAAAAAAGCATTATTTTATTTTGTAAAACATTTTATACCGGAAGTTGAACGTCACTAACGCACCCAGTTCCAGTTAGCAAGCGCGTGTAACGCACTGTCTATGGAGTAACCAGCCAGAGCGAGTTAGAGCAGGTGTGTAAAAGCCTGTTTGAGACTATTTACAATCGTATTTGATTGCAGAGCGCCGTAGCGCAAGCACTACCTCTCGCTCGTTCCTCTCTCTCTCGCGCGCGCTCTCTTACCCTCATATGAGGCGCCGTTTAGGGCTTATATCAAACTTGATTCACGCACACATATATGAAACACTTGCATACACATATATTAAGTAGTCAAACATACATGTATACTGCTGAATGCTCAAACAAATACATATGAAATGCACAACGACACACCTAAAGTCGCTCACGCACATACACGCAAACTCTACACACACGAGATGCGCGCACATACAAACTCTCCACGCACATAGCCTACTCATATGAGACACGCGTGGCACACACAAACTCTCCACGCACATATGAGACATGCGCGCGCGCACATAAACTCTCCACGCACATACTGACGCGAGCACACACACACACACAAACTCAATGAGACGGAGACACAAACTCGCCTTACAAACTCAATGAGACGGAACACACACAAACTCTCCGTGCACGCACACACACACACACACACACACACACACACACACACACACACACACACACACACACACACACACACACACACACACTAATGCACATACTCATCTGAGACGCATGCTCACACAGTACATGATATGATTCTCAGTGTGAACAGAAATCACACATTGGTAAGTGCATTTTTTTGTTAACAGAGACAGAGTCCATTGCTTTTATTGTTTTTGGTTGTTTTGTTCATTTAAATAGTCTTTAGAAATAAAAGTTTATTGATCATTGAAAAGGTGTACCATAATATTATGCCATTATCATAATTTTAGAAGATAATGGTCTCAGAACGACTTTATTATCAATATTATCGTTTATCGCAATAATTTCTTGGACAATTTATCGCCCAGCAAGATTTGTTATCATGACAGCCCTATAGGTGTTACTGAAGTTACAGTAAGTTGTTCAAAAATGTTCATTTTGTCTTCTTAATGATTAAATTGGACAATTTTCTTCTAGAAAGGTGTTCAGGTGGAGAGAAAACCTTTTCTTTACCTTGATATGTTTCGACTGCAACCTGCAGTCTTCCTCCACCTGAACAACACCTTGTCTTTCTAGAAGAAAATTTTCCAATTTCTACAGTATGTTGGTTCTGATCTACTTCCTAAAGGAAATAAGCCTTTCATTTATTTGTTATTGTTTAGTTCAACTTGATGAGTCACAACACAATGTGATGTATTCATTTCTGTGTTCTACAGAACATAAGCTACATACAAATAATTCTTAAGTTATAACTACACGACAGAGAAAGTGCTTTGAGTTGTTGTTACTCAATAAAAGAGTTAAGTAATTCAGCAGCTTTTTTAAAAATTCAGACTTTTTTTAATACTGCAATCACTTCGTAGTGTATTTTCGTTTACTGATGTGAAATGGAAAATCAATAATCGCTAATCGAGAATCGTTAATAATCGAAAATTGACTGTAATCGAATCGGGACTTCAATAATCGTAATCGAATCAAATCGGGAAATCAGACAGATTAACCACCCCTAGTAGCTAGCCGTATTAAGCAGCTTGAAGGCATCTTTGTCTCGACTGTATCGATTGTAGAGGTGCGTCTTTATCTTCGTTTTCATTTCATTGAGTGCTGCCGGATCACCGGTGGATGGCTGAAGATGTGACAAAAGTACATACTTCAGGGGGAGAACAGCTGATGCTGTTGGAAATCGGTCGGTGGATAACGCCTCAGTGGCCACTTTGAATGGCTTAAGCACTGCTCTCATCTACGAAAATACACACAAACATAATTAGAATAACTTTATGGCTAGCAGCTCAACGTAACGCAGTTATGCATATGCTGCTATGCCCTCTTCTGTAGGCTATTATTAATGAAAAATCTAGCCTATTAATTGGTCAATCAATATCACCTGGTTATGCATACATACAGTACGTAGGCCTACATCATTTTTGTTACTCACCTGCTCCATAAGGGTCCGCTCGCTGGTAGTCAACTCGAGATGACAAAGTTTCTTCTCCATGATGACCGCTGCTACCGAAGCTTGTTGCTCGGTTGCCCGACACACCATGTCGTAAGTGCTGTTCCATCGGGTAGCGCAGTCGTTAATAAGCTGGTGCCTCTCGACAGCATTGATATAATTAGCCGCGTTGTCAGTGGTGATGGAAAGCACTGACTCACGACTAACGTTGTACTCTCCGAGTATGTTTGAGATGCACTCAGCAACGTTCTCGGCGGTATGGCTTTTCTGCGCTTCAGCTGTTTTGAGAATTACATCTTTTAATTCCCAGTCATTATCTATAAAATGTGCGTTGACCGTCACAGATGGCTGGACATCACTTGCCACAGAGGCATATGTGGTCAGGGCGATCTTTTTTTCACTGATCATTTGTCGGATGTTGTCTGATGTTGTGTCATAGAATTTCACAACTCTGTCAGTGATTGTTGCGTGGCTAGGAACCGTGTACCTTGGCTCAAGCTCGTGAATAAAATCTTTAAATCCAGACCCCTGCGTGATGTTGATCGGTCTCCTGTATTTACAGATAAACCGTGTCAGTTTGTCTGCTATCGTATTTTGTCGGACAGCTGGTAAGCCCCGTGATGAGGAGGGAGGCAGAAAAGAAGTAATTCTTGCCTGTTTTAGCGGCGGTTCCTCGGACATCTCGCCAAGCCTGTCAGGGTGTAACGTTGTCAGGGGTGCCCTCAGGTTGCTAGTTGTAGAGTGATATTTCATTCGTACTTTGCATATTCTGCAGATTGCCACTTCTTTATTTGTGATTTTCCCATACGGTCATCCCCCAAACCAACCCCCACCCAAGTGAACATCTCCAACAACAGCGCTTGCTGAATATCAAGGGATTTTAACATCTAGTCCTAGTAAGCATAGTTTGTATGTTAGTGAGTAAGTTAGTAGTGTAGTGTATGCATGTATGGTCAGATCTGTTTCAGTCTATTTTATTCCCCCCTTTTCTTGAAGGCTTGACCCACATGTTTCTTGGCTTATTTTCGAAGGGCTTAGATGAAGTTTGTTGCATCTTTGCCTTGGACTGGGATCGTCTGTGATCTGATGGGTGTCAGTCCAATTGAATTGTATTTGAATTTCGGAATTCGTTCCAACAGCCCGAATTCACTTAAAGCTTCATATAAAGTACCCAGAAAAGTTAACTGTAAGCTAGAGCCCTATTTTACAGTGCAAATCCTCTCGATACTTTGCACTTCTATGATAGAAGCTTGTTCCCACATTTAAGGGGATAGTTCATCAAAAAATTTAAATTCTGTCAGTAATTACTCACCCTCATGTTTCTCCAACCACGTAAGACCTTCGTTCATCTTCGATTTGATTAAATCGAGGAGCTGGATCACTCCTCAATAGGCTTCTTAGGGATTGAAACAAGCCGGTGCAGAAAAGTTATTAAAGACATTGTTAAAATAGTCCAAGTGACTACAGTGGCTCAATCTTAAGTTTATCAAGCGACGAGAATACTTTTTGTGCGCAAACCCCCCCCCAAAAATAACGACTTTATTTCAACTATTCAGTTCCTTCTCTGTGGGCCTCTAGTCAGTTCACGTAGTGTGTAAGCGTAGAGCTACGTCACACGTAGGCTCACTATTGGCCGACGCTGGTCATGTGTGTGATGCGTGTGACGTACAACACAGAACCGCTGCGCTGTTACACTACGTGAACTCACTCGAGGCCCACAGAGAAAGAAATTAATAGTTGAATAAAATTCATTATTTTTGCGCACAAAAAAAGTATTCCCATCGCTTGATAAACTTAAGATTGAGCCACGGTAGTCACTTGGACTATTTTAACAATGTCTTTAATAACTTTTCGGGGAACAAGTTTCAATCTCTGAAGAAGCCTATGGACTAGTATGGAGGAGTGATCCAGCTCTCAGATTTCATCAAAAATATCTTAATTTGTGTTCCGAAGATGAACGAAGGTCTTACGGGGTTGGAACAACATGAGGATGAGTAAATACTGACAGAATTTACATTTTTGGGTGAACTTTCCCTTTAAGAAATTGTGTCTTCGCTAAAGTGAAAGCAATTTATTTGTGTAATTTAAGCACGGCCATTGTGAACAGTATTTATCATGCACACTTGAATGTGCAAAGTAGAGCTAGGGCTACTGTATGGTGAAAGGCAAGATGTTCACTAAAAAATACAATGAACAAGTCACATGGACAATATTTTTGATACTTTCAGAATTTCACCCAATAATGGAAATTCTGTCATTAATTACTCACCCTCTTGTAGTTTTAAACCTGCAAGACTTTAGTTCATCTTTCATCTTTTAATGAAATGGGAAAGTTTTCTGTCCTTCCATTGACAGCTATGCAACTACCACTTTGATGCTTCAAAAAAGTTCATAGAGATTTAAAAACTAATCCATTTGAAATGAGAAGTTAAGTAAAATTTTTTTTGAAGAGACCACCGCTTTATATAATAAACAGATTGAATTTTGATTTTATTCACATGTAAACATTGAACAAACACAAGCTAGACCGCACTTGCTTTGACAAGCGAGAACAAACCTCAGTGGTTGTTGCGGAAGCTTACGTGCTGCGAAACACTGGAGAATGAACCTCATTAGTTTTCGCACGTCAAGCAAACATGTTTGACCTTTCATTTACCACAAATGATGTGTGAATTGATGAATATTTATATGTGAATAAAAGCCCTAAATTAAATCTGTTCATCATATAAAACGATTGTATCTCTACAGAAAAACTTTGACAAAACTGCTCGATTCTAATTATTTTACGATCTCTTTATTATGGTAGCATACAGGCAGCAAAAGACAATTTGAAATATAATATGCAAAATGGCAATATATTATTCAAATTTACATTTTCCATACCATATGTGCAATGTTTAGGGCAAAGTGACAAATCAAATTTAATAATATAATTAAAATATAATCCCCCTCCTAATAATGTCCAGAATGGTACCAAACGTCTACAGCAGTACAAATAGGTTCTGTACTCATAAAACGAGGCATTGGAAAGTTTGTAAACATCAGGAGTTTATTTAAATAACACTTGCCTGACGGCTCCGGCTACTGCTAACCTGACGGTGACGTCACTTCAGTGATTTGGGAAAAGCCCGTAAAAGTCCTGACAGAAAGCGATGCATAAGGATGTAGTAATTTAGACAAACCACTCAACTCATATGGGTTAGTTTTACAATCACTTTATGAACTTTTTAAAGCGTTAAAGTGGTAGTTGCTTAGCTGTCTATGGGGGGGTCAGAAAGCTCTCAGATTTCATTATTAAGATCTTCATTTGTGTTCCAAAGATGAACGAAAGTTTGGAACGACATGAGGGTGAGTAATTAATGACAGAATTTTCATTTTTGGGTGAACTTTCCCTTTAACATGTTCAAGCTAAAATTGTAGCAAAATTATCATTTAAATGCTATTTTTCTTATTTGCATTTACACTCAGTTAAGACACTTACGATTCTATTTTTATTAAATACCGCAATGAATGTAGCAAAATTACATGCGGATTTGAAAATGCATTCCGAGCCAATCACATCCCCGCCCTGTCAATCACTGAATCAAATGCCTTAATTTGCTACAATATTTGCTTGAGCATGTTAAACATGTAATTTCTGTAATACATTTTAAATGTCATTTTTAAAAACTTATAAAATGTTTATGTTTAAATTATATGTTAAAGCTAGTGTAGTAATGCAAATTATTACATTATTGATTTTGAATAATTTTTTTGCTCCAGATGTTGCACATATCGTATGGAAAATGTAAATTCAAATACAGAAATACATTGCCATTTTACACATTGCATTGCCATTTTGCACGTTACATTTCAAATTGACATTTGGTACCTGTATGCTACTATACTTTATGAATTAAGTGAAAGACATCTTTCAGATTTCATTTGAAGTGCAGTTTTACTGTGCTTTATCAAGATTGACATCACTCTGTCATTATGGCAAACAAACTCTTAGGACTAAAAATTCAAACTCATCAGAAAAAATAATATCATAAGATTAAGAAACTCAAATAACTCATAGTACTGATACTTGCCTCACAGCTGAGGATGCAGTCATGCTTTCAGATGTGTGATCAGTGAGACCAGTTTACCCATCATCTTCATTAGGGCTGCAACTGACGATTATTTTGATAATCAATTAATTGGACGGTTATTTTTTCGATTAATTGGATAAAAAATTTTTTAATTAACTTTGATTTTTTGTTTTTTATAACTAAATAAAACCCTAAATCAGGGTATTTATGTGTAAAAGTGTACTTTAAAGGGGTGGTAAAAGCTTGATTGTGTTTGTGGGGTGCACTGTAACATGTGTTCATGCTTCGTTTTAAAAAAAATTGCATTATTTTTCATATATTTTACCTTTATTCTACACTGCTCTGTCCCTCCTTGTAAAAACGGTCTGATGGTTTCCGGGTTCTATGAAGCCAGTCCCTCAGAAATACGCAACGGGCTCAGATTGGTTAGCTGGCCCAGTGTGTTGTGATTCGCTAACCGCCTAGTGCATGTTTTCCGTCACGCCCCTTGCCTTTACCGGTAGCCTAGTTTGTGCTTTGGTGTATTATAAACAATGGCGTCAATAAAACCATACCAAACCGAATCAGCCCCAGAGAATGTTAGTGAAGATGATCGAGCAGAACCTGTTCAAGAACGGCTGTTAAACGACGTTTCAGAAAGGTTTGTTTTTTGTTTTCTCATTACCTTTTAGATACGCTGTTATTTCATTGTACTAATTATTATAGTATTACAAAAAAATAAGCTTCATAAACAAGAAATTCATATAATTGTTCTAACAAATTATACTACAGTCCTCAAAGGGATTTTTTTTAGTAAAGACTGCGGATCTATAGTGATCGTTTCTGACTGTATGGCAGTTACTTTTGTATTTTTAGAACGATTGTAGCCAAATATCTGTCGACAGAACTATCAACCCAAAACGAACACTAAACATTGGATTTACTACAGTAGCCAAATCAAACACAGAACCATGTTTATGTAGAACATGTTTATGTTTTGTAGATAAACAAGCGATAAACAATACATAAAAGCTCTAATCAAAGAATAATTAGAACTCTAATTCCAAGTTCGCTGTTGAGATTTAAAAAAAGTTTGTAACGTTAAGTGTTTGTCGGATAACGTTAAGTATGAATGAGCATTTAACAAGCTGGTTTGCAGAGCCAAACAGTGTTGTCATTTGTTTACTTCCTTGCTACAACGTACTATTAACAATACGAACTATTACAGGAAAACACATCGACGAAAAATAAATCATACTTACAGATTGTGGCCCGTAAACAACAGCTTCTGTTCTTAAAGTTGGAACTGCTCCATCTTTCAGGACAAGCCATTGTGCGAATCCTGCATTGAACTCGCCAAGATTGTGGAAGCTTTCCTCCGTAACATGTGCAGCACAGAGAGCGAGATTTGGGTAACAATTAACCATTGATCCTAACTCCCCCGACCCTAGGAAGGCTGAACAAAGTGGACCTGCAATCCGGGCACTGATGAAAATAACAGCGTTTCGACGACATTGCAGCGGCAACAACACTCCTATACCACAATAACTCTTCTCCAACGCAATATAAAATGGCCTCGCACCCCTTATTTCGTATTCTCGGAGGAGGGGTTTATTGGGGTTTGCTGACGTCAGCAACCCTGGAGGAATGTCGTGTACCAAAACCGGCTGTTTGCTGTAGTCCTTAGAAATTGATTTCTTTAAAAGCAAATATCTCCGTTTGCTTTGAACTTTGAGCGCTGTAACTTTGCAGATGTTGTTTATGCTCAAACAGCAACATTACTGACTAACTAAAGTTAGAAAATTGAAATCGTGTTTTACCAAATCTTTAAAAAGGGCAAAAGCCACACATTGAGTTTTACAAATATAATATTTTTTTTTTACATTTTAAACCTTAATATATTGATAAGTTAAATATAGACAGACTGAAAACAAGCATGTGAACGTAGTAGAGCCGCAGTAGATTGCGTTTTAAAAACAATTGAAACTTGTTAGACAAATGCTATAAAAAGAGAACGAATGGAGGTACGCAGCAAGCTAACAGGCTTGATTAAAAGGACAGGAATGATGCATTAGTGCACATGC
The DNA here is from genome assembly GCF_051911475.1 of Siphateles boraxobius. Taxonomy (NCBI): domain Eukaryota; kingdom Metazoa; phylum Chordata; class Actinopteri; order Cypriniformes; family Leuciscidae; genus Siphateles; species Siphateles boraxobius. Next base: position 130,947 of record NW_027508851.1, read on the forward strand.
ATCGCTGAAAACCACTGACTACAGTGACTAAAAAACAAAATATTTTACTGCTGCTGTTATTAACTGCCTTTATATTTAATGCTACACTTTGTAAACACAGTTTTAATTGAACCTATTTCTGCGGTAGCGCTATATTAATCCATGACTTATGTTGCGAGCGAACTGATTGCGCATCCTGATGCTCGAGACAAAATAGATCTTGTGTGACTGTCCCGAAGTTAGTAAACAAAGCTGTTTACACAGTAGCATTGTTTTCTCAGATCAGATAGCTATCTGATCGTGAAAAGACCAGGGGCCTCATGTACAAAGACTTGCGTTGAATTCATACTAAAACATTGCGTACGGACAAAGCTGTAAATGTGCGTACGCACAAAAAAAACCAGATGTATGAATCTCTGCGTACGAAGGATCCCACGCATATTCTCTTTGTACATCCCAATTAACGTAAAAATGAGCGCACATGCACGAGCACAATGCCCCACCCAGTATCCTCCCTTAATTAAATAAATTTAAATATGGCAATGAGTCCACTTTGGCAAAAGAAAGGAGTAAGAAAATGGCTAAAGCAAGCGGCAAGAAGCGAAACTTTACAGAAAGTGAATTGGAGGTGCTACTATCGGAGGTAGAAACGAGAAAAAAAAATATTTGGAACTTTGTCCTCCGGAATTAATAACAAAAGGAAAAAATATGAGTGGGAGAGTTTGTCTGATGCCGTCGATGCGGAGGGACCTGAAAGTCGCACTGTAAATGACCTTAAAAATAAATGGTCTGATATAAAGGTGGACGTTAAATGGAGAACTGCTGCGCACCGAAAAAGTGTGGGCAGAACAGGCAGTGGTAAAGGGGTAGAGTTCCCTTTGGAAAGAACCAGTTGCCAGGAAAGCAAGTGTTGTCAGCACCTGCAAGGGAACGGCTATTGCGTGGCTCCTCGCTGTCTCTCTCTCTAGATTCGGACCCAACTCAACACAGAGCTCCAAGAGGATAGCCCTTGGAAATCTGAAATGGCTGATAAGCCAGTCATCATCCTGGGCCAGAAAATTATTGTGGTCCCTAAAAACTCGTTCTCTTTGGATTCTGCCATTAGCAATGTCCTCTAATAAGGCCAAAGCTGCCATTGCCATAGACTAAGGGTTGTATCAATTTGCATATGCTTTTATACGTTCTTACTTAATTGCATAGTTGATAGAATATTCCCATAAGGCTCGTGTGACAATATATGTAAATTATTTTATAAATTGCAAATTAATAGCAATGCTTCCCACAGGTGGTAGTGCGATAGACTTGTTGAACAATTCGTGGTGTAATGTTTGCAACTTTACTTCATTGCCTGTAAGAGTCGCCAACGGACAAAAAATATGAGAAATGTACGTACGCCAGACATGAAATTGGCGTGGAGGAACGCACATTCTCACGTTGATTTAACTGTTAGTACAATCCGACCGTGAGCGTGAAAGCTGGCGTACGCAAAGTTTTTGTACGTACGCAAGATTGATACATGAGGCCCCAGGTGTAAATGCCTTTCGAAACGCATTCGAGACGGATTTGAATCCGATCGCTCAAACCACTTCAGGAGGAGATCTGAGACTCATTCCAGATGAAACTGGACAAGTGTAAATGCATCTGGTTGTTGAAACCACATATGTAAATTTTACTCCTCCCAAAAATTTTAAAAAATAAACATGTGAGAGCGTGTTATAGGCTATATGTCATGTTATAGCCAGATGTGAAGGCGCTACTGCAACACGCATTACCGCAGATGAGCATCTATTCATCAACCCAACCAGCAAACTATCGCAAATCAAAGTTAAATTGTAATGCCTAACCAGCAGAGGGAGCTGTCACCAGAATACTGACTGTGACCCATGCCCTCTTCTTCTACACTCATTTCCTGTTTGCCTTCCTTTATAACCAGAGACCATGCTTGCACACATTGCAAAGTATTGCCAGTTTACCTGCCTTACCAAGTGTTTTGACCACTTTCCATTGCCTGTCTGTGTATGATCTTGCCTGATTCTCTGTTTATTGATATCTGGATTATCCCTTTGTTTTGGTTGCCTGTTTGGACTGATGTTTCTGCTTGGACCCCTGGCCTGGCTACTGACTTACGCCTTCTGGATTTCCCCACTGGATATTGACTTCTCTGACTGCTAACTTGGCTTTGACCCGCTGCCTGCCTGTCTTTGTTTGTGGTGACTATCTCTAACTAAACTATTGCATAGATAGATACTGTGTAATACACTACGCATCAATATGTCTTTTGTTTGTGCTTTGAACTTTTCAATGCGGATTCGACGCGCTGTGACTCCGTGTTGCTTCAAGCGCATCATTCTGCGCTCGGGATGCGCATAAGCGTTTTGTGCCGCACTGTATAGCAGCCTTTCCTATCATAATACAGTGACGCAATGAAAGATTATGAATAGCCTTTCTTGTTCTGTTCTATCTATCATATGTTGCAGCCTCATTAAACAGCTGTGCTATACATATAAAACATGTCTCAATTGTATAGTAGCCTATATGAAATAATTTATCTTTTTGATTTTTGTAATCTTGTTTTTCATAAATGTATTTTACAACAATACAAAGGAGCAATGTGTAACGTTTTATCAGATTTAGTGTTACACATATTGTCTCATTTGTTTTTTCACTAAATGTTCAGATTTTTTTACAATTATTGTGGACTCATGATTTTTCTAGACAAAATTTTACTGCTGAATTATCCACTAATCTAGTTTATAATAGCATTTTTGTCATAGATTATGATCATATATTTTTGGGATTTGTTTGTCTTTATACTGAATTTGTCTGTATTTAGTAGATTGTGTTTAACACACAAAAGAGTGATTATCAGTTCAACACACAGAGAGTTATATAAATTCTACTTGATTAAAAAAAAAACTGCGCCGGTATCGGATCGGCATCGGTATCGGTCGATACTCAGAATCTTAGGTATTGGATCGGATCGATTCTGAAAAAAGTGGTATCGGTGCATCCCTAGCCGGAGGTAAAGATGTATCAATGTATATACCTCCAGACTTCTGTGCCGTCTTGGGACCTTTCCACGTTCCTTGGGGCTCTGAAAGGTCCACCTTTTGAACCTCTCCAGTTGGTTGATCTTAAACCTCTCTCGCTAAAGACTGCTCTCCTGCTGGCACTGGCATCTATCAAGCGAGTGGGAGATCTGCAGGCTCTTTTCCGTGAGCCCTTCATGTTTGGAGTTTGGATTGGATGACTCCAGGGTTATCCTCAAACGCAGACATGGTTATGTACCCAAAGTGCTCTCAACGCAGTTTAGAGCACAGGTTATCACGTAATTAGCCCTTCTGCTGAGGATGGAGAGGCTAATCGACTCTGCTCTGTCAGAGCACTGAGAATCTGTCTGGAGCGTTCTGCGTCTTTTAGACAATCAGAACAGCTCTTTGTCTACTTTGGTGGCCGATCCAAGGGTGATCCAGTCACTAAGCATAGACTGTCTAGATGGATAGTGGATGCCATATCTATGGCATATACCTCAGTGGGTCAGGTTTGCCCTATAGGTTGCAAGGCTCATTCGACTAGAGGTAGGGCTGTAGTACTCGAGTCCGGTCTCGTTTTTCTATGGTCTTGGACTTGTATTGGACTCGCTGGTATTCGGACTCGGACTTGTCTCGGTCTCGGCCACTGGTCTTGCCAAATATGGTTTTGGTCTCGACCGAGTCCAGGTGTCTTTATTATGTTCCCAGTAACGTATTATTGTAGTATGCACCCGCAGACTTCCGCAGAAACCTCCGCAGAGTGTAGTGCCTGTCATTGACAAGTACGACCTGCGCGTGTGTGATTTATTTTCTACTATTTGCTACTGCAATACCGGCGCATAGCTGAAATAACAGATCTGTCTATTCACTGCCGATCATAATAGGAAATTGCTATATGGACAGTTTCCCCACTGCGAATAGCTACGCAATACTCGTTCCCTACTCTCAGGGAACTGAGGTTACGATAGTAACCGAGTAGGTACTATTATTGAAAAGGTACAAAATTGTTCTTTGAGGAAGACTATTTCTACCATCGTGTACCTTTTTTTTCTGGGAGTGAATTAAAAAAAAATTGCTTTACTACTAAAACCATGGTTAATTTTTAGTTACTATGATTTTACTACAAAAACCATAGTTAAACCATCGTTACTACAAAAAAAAACATAGTTACTACAAAAAAAAACATGGTTCATTTTTGTAAGGGAATTAAGCACATATACGAATCATGAATGTTACATTCATACATGTTACTTTGTGCCAAAAATTTTCTTTATCATGGCTGGAAATCCAGAGGTGTCAATAGGTTGTGTGTTGATTAGATTGGCTGGGCCCACCTATGTGGAGGAAAACAATTAAGCTTTGTTTGAATGGGGATAGTTAATTTGCCTGACAAATGTGTGACTTCCAATATAGTGCCTTACAAAATGTTTGTATTAGTGTCCTCCTGATCCATCCTTAGTCAAAGGTTCCCATATCAGTTGTCAGAAGGACACAGTTTGCGTCTGTCAGAATTAACTTTGAGTATATATTTCCTTCTTTTTCGAGGGCAATATGATCTCAGATTGCCTCAGATTAGATGCAAGGCATGTAAAGCCACTTGGAGTCATGGAGTGGATGACCTGATCCGTAATGACTACTGGTCTGCCACTTCTCACTATTCAACTGTGTATGCGACAGATGTCCTTTTTCCTTTTGAAGAGCTGAAGATGGCAGCTCCAGGGATGTTTAGCCAAGCATTTCTTAGAATGCTGGATCAACGCACTGTTGGCTTTGGCGTTGTAAGTATTTGTGGTAATAATTGCGTAACTCAAGAAATAATACTATGAGGGCATGATGATGATGATAGTATACATGAACATTTGCACTGTTTAGGAAAAAAGTTGTTAAATTTAGACCCTTTGTAAACAACCATAAACTCATGTTCTCTCATCAGTCATGCAGTTTGCACTGAGACATTTCTGAAAAAATGTCATTCTGAAAAAGGTCATTCTGAAGATCACAACTTCAACTCCATTGGCTACAGACTTTAACATCTTCTCCCCAATATCATTTCCTGATCCCAGAAGTGTTCCCTTGGATTAATGGGCCAAACATTGCACAGGCTTACTTCTAAACAATATGGAAGCTGTTGTAGCCCTCTTTGCGTATAGATTTATACTGAATGTCACACAATATCCTGCATGTTTAATGGCCAGGTCTCCCAAATACAGCAGTGTATAGTGTGTGAGTGAAGTTTACACATTGTTTATTTCCTTTGATATGTATTCTAAAGAGTGGTTACGAAATTAGTACAAACATCAAGAAATGTATCCATTTAGAGCATTTCTCTTCTTTGAAATAGAGCGGAAACATCACAGCAGACAGCTTCCGCAAAAGCTTCTTGGAGTGGGAGGCTGTCTGATTCGAATTGGACAAATTATGCCAGGAGGACCACTTTGACTGCCCAGCGTGCAGCCCAGACATGCTTGCAGTATCCATTGATGGAAACCTCAAGCACTACAGATTCAAGAGTGCAGCAAGGTACTTACAAATCCTGTGTGTGCATCATATGAATTTTTAAATGAATATTTAAAGTTAATATGTATCTCTCTTATTTAGATTGGAGGAACAAGCCATCTTTGATGGCGTGTTCATCGCAAATGATGATGATGTCGCAAGATTCGTGGATTATGTCCATACCTCAACCAGTCATGTAAACTTGCACAACTTCACTATATTTACCTATAAAACACCACGTCCTAGAGAGGACTTTGTTTGAACAAGTTTGGACTGTTAACTATCTTCCATGTTTTAGGTGTCTGGAAGAGGTGTCTGTGGAGGGCAGTGGTCAGCGGCGTGTGAAACGTCTCAGAAGTCCTCAGGAAAAACAGACGAGGAGGATCTGGAACTCGCTGTATGTGGTCATGGGGTTCTCCTTCGTGCCCTCAATATGTTCAGGGGGGAGATTTTTGCCTACCCCCTGTACCTCCAAAAGCAAATGGCCTGTAAGCCAGTGACATTTTTTGCTATGGATCTGGCATGCAAGTACTGGCCTTACCTCCGGAGAGTGACAGAGAAATGCCCTGAGCTTCAGGATCTCCTCACCATGAGGCCATTTCTCTCTGTTTTTCATGCCAAAGCTCATGATTTCAAATGTGAGGTAAGAAAAAATGATTGTCCATGACATTTTCTTTCCCTGAAAACCTGAATAAGGTTGTTGCCACTTAGGTTTTGTTTTTTCTTGTCTTTTTTAAAGGTAAAATGGAGTGGAGCATATCAGGAGGGGGCTGGTTCGACTCTTGGGGAAGAGGTGGAGCAGTGCAACGCCATCCTCTCGAGGATTGCTGTTACCGCAAAGCACATGTCAAAAGCAGGTAAATTTTGATCCTGATGACAATGGTGAGCCACTTTGACTCTGAAAATATAAAGCTCAGAATATTCAACTCAACTCAACTTTATTTATAGAGCACTTTCAAAACCACAAGTGGAACCAAAGTGCTGTACAGAAGGTATAAAATAAAAAATAAAATTTAAAAACAAAGACATAAAAACAATGCAAACATATGACATAAAAACTTACAAAGCATTGTCAAATGCTAAAGAGAACAAGTAAGTTGTAAGCGCACTCTGAAAAGCACCCAATGAAGGACAAGTTTTTACAGACAGAGGAAGGTCATTCCAGAGCCTAGGAGCTGCAACAGAGAATGCCCGATCACCTTTACATTTCAAACGGGATCGCGGAACCATGAGAAGCAATTGGTCATTAGAGCGCAGAGATCTACTTGATTGACAGCGGCTGATTAAATCAGTAACATACTCAGGTGCTAAGCCATGCAGAGACTTAAAAACATACAACAAAGCTTTGTATTGAATTCTGTATCGTATGGGTAACCAATGTAATTTAATTAAAACCGGAGTAATGTGCTCTCTCTTCTTAGTGCCCGTTAAAAGTCTGGCAGCTGAGTTCTGAACGAGCTGCAAGCGGAAGAGAGAAGCCTGACTCACACCCAGATACAATACATTACAATAATCCAAACGGGATGACACAAAGGCATGAACAACCTTCTCCATATCGTCAAAAGAAAGGATAGATTTCAATTTAGAAATTGATCTAAGATGGAAAAAACTATTCTTAACGACAGCATTGATTTGCCGGTCAAATTTAAGCTCAGAGTCAAAAATGACACCAAGGTTCCTCACGCTAGACAATTTTTTCCCAGGAAACAACCCCAGGCAGTCATCATCCACACAGCCCTTATTTCCAAATAAAATCATCTCGGTCTTATCCTCATTTAATTGGAGAAAGTTATTCGCAAGCCAACACTTAACTTCGGCCAAACATGCACGGAGAGACTGAATTGCACATTTATGCCCATGTTGCAGTGGTAAGTAAATTTGAGAATCATCCGCATACAGGTGATACTGAATCCCAAATTTCTCAAAAATCGAGCCTAGAGGGAGCATATAAAGGGAAAATAAAATTGGTCCCAGTATAGAGCCCTGTGGAACCCCACACACAAGAGGGGCAACAGAAGAAAAATAATCCCCTAAACTGACTGAAAAAGTCCTATCCTTCAAATAGGAAGAGAACCATTTCAGGGCTAAGCCCTGAATACCAACCTGATTCCTAAGACGACCAATGAGAATGTTATGATCAACTGTATCAAATGCCGCTGTAAGATCTAACAAAAGCAAAACAACACGGTTTCCAGAATCAACACCTCGTAGGATATCATTAGAGACCCTCAAAAGAGCAGATTCTGTACTATGACCAGCTCTAAAACCTGACTGGAATCTATCGGCGATGTTATTCCTCATTAAAAAGTCATTAAGCTGTGCATGCACAATTTTTTCCAGTATCTTCGAAATAAAAGGCAATTTTGAAATCGGACGAAAACTACTCATGTCAAAGGGGTCTAAGCCGTTTCTTTTTAGAAGGGGCTGAATAATCGCATGCTTAAAACTAACCGGAACAACACCAGATGACAAACTAGTATTCATAATAGACAGAATACTTGGGCCAATTGAATCAAGTACCTTCTTAAACAGAGAAGAAGGGAGCACATCACCAGGAGACCTGGTGGGCTTCATATGAGCAGTTATATCATTAAGCTGCTGCAAAGAAACAGGCATAAAACAGGTTAATTGGTTCGTAGGGTCAACATGAGCAATACAATCATTGACAACAGATGAAATCTGAGATCTAATTCCATCAACTTTACCAATAAAAAAGTTTAAGAACTCTTCACACATCTTAGCAGAAGGAGTGAATGAAGGAGTAGCGGTAGGATGAAGAACAGCATTTATAGTCGAGAAAAGTACTCTAGAATTATTACAGTTTCTGGAGATGATATCAGAAAAATAATTTGATCTAGCCAATTTAACCTGTTAACCGTTTCCAGAGCGTCGGCGCACTGAAGCGGTTTTTTTTTTATTTAGTTCAAATTTACTATCAGATTTAATGTTATACCTTGACAAACTATACATCATTAAAAAGATATAATACTCAAGATTCAGTATTTGACCACTATTGTATTCTGAGAAACTTATAGTGACAGTTATGTCTTAATTTGTGTCAGGAGTTATGAAATGGAAAATTGAGTCGATACCTTTAATATGAATTATGAGCGTCAGCTGGTCCATTCATAAAAAACACTCCGTGCTGTCGTCATGACAGCGATTCGCAAAACATTGTCCCTCAGGGCTTTAGCTCAAAAATGTGCAGACTTGGAGAAATATTGATATATTCTCATAGATTCACATCATATTTATATAGACAGGAATAATATTTGTTGAATTTATACCCAAATGCGTCGATGTAATCATTATGATCGCTTCTTACTGAGATGTGCTGTGTTTTCAATTCATACCAATAGCCTGAGGGCGCTATATGCACAATAACAGTCCATATATGGATCACGAAGAAGACCCATAGTCATGTGACATTCCAGGACGTCACTGATACAGAAAGTAGCTGACAGAGATCGCTGTAACATGCAGATAAAGATGTTTTGAAGACAATAAACATGATTGCAATGATATTTGAGTTACCTGTGTTCTTCAAGCCATGCCAGGTATTTCATAATAATAGATTATATTTATAATGCAATGCTAATCGATATAGATTTCATCATCGTGCAGAACACTATAAATAATAAATTTTCTGTCGGATTTTTTTTTATCTGAAGCCAAATTAGATCACAGAAGATTATTTAAAACACTCGACTTGCGTTATAAAGTAAGTTTGGAGCACAAACATGGTTTCAATCTCATAAATGGTCGTGTATTGATGGTGTGCTAAGCTAACATGCTAGCTAGCCCAGGTGCACCTGCCACCAGCAGTTATTGTTTTATGATTTTTTTCTAAATAGGAATGCTTACTGAAATGTTTCAGTGCATTTGATACCAGTTTCAAATATTTAGTGAGAACTTTGATAAAAGAAATTAGGGTTTGAAACCCTATGAATAGCCTGTGAATAGCCAGTCGTTAGTAGCTATAATGCAGACAAAAGAAATGCATATTTAGAGCCATAACCAGTATGGAGAGGTGTAAATGTGTGCAGGAGAGACTGACTCTGAATGGGGCTCGTTTGCTCCACAAAATAATAGAGACAATAGACTGATTAGATGACTCAGAAGATGACTAAACATCAGTTTGCATTTTAGAGTCTAATCAAAATAAAGTAATTTGACATGTTCTTGAAAAACATTTAACTAAAAACATAGTTTTAGACTTATCATTTTCAGATTTTAAATATAAAATGGTCACACATATGGCTTTAGCTGCAGTGCATTTCTAGATTGCTCCAGGGCCAACTTCAATTTTATTTTTATGAAGATGTTTCATGAAAGTAAATTTCTAATAACTTTACAAAACTTTGAAGCTATTTAAACATTTTTTTTTCATTATGACAATAATTATTTCTACATTTACAATAAACTACTAGGTGTCAGCTTTCAAATGAGATCATACTTGTGCTTTTAGTGCAAAGGGTTCATGAACTGTATCTGTTTAAGTTTGGGTATGCCATTTCTGGGGATTTTTCAAAAGTGGCCTTGAAGGTTAACAGGTTAACAGCTCTTTGATATTCGTTCAAATGGTTCTTCAAAATCTCATAAGAGACTTGTAATTTATCTTTGACCATTTGCGTTCAGCCCTCCTACACTCCTGCCTAAGAGCGCGGGTAGTACTGTTCAACCAGGGCTGTGATTTGACTTTTTTTCCCCTGACTTTGACAGGAGCCACCACATCTAAAATCTCTAAACAAGAAGAATTAAACTGATCGACCAACTCTTCCAAACCCATACAGGGAGAGTGTGACTCGATCAAGGAAAATAAAGAAGAGACATTAAAAGCAGCTGAAAAACTACTAGCTGTGCATGGATTGAGTATGCGAGATGAAACCGAGGCAGAAGCAATATTACTCGGCGCGCCACAAGGAAAGTTAGAACTTAAAATTACAGTCTTATGGTCCGAAAATTACAGTCTTATGGTCCGAAAAAACAGTATCGACAATCTTCACGCTATCAACAGAGAATCCCTTAGATAATACAAGGTCAAGCGTATGACCACGTTCATGAGTTGGACCCAAAACGCATTGCAAAAAATCAAATGACTCTTGTTAAATTTAAAAATTCTTTGACCAGGGGCTTTGAAGGGCAGCACACATGTATATTAAAATCCCCTAAAATTAGAATATTGTCAAAAGAAGGGATAATACCAGATAAAAGTTCAGAGAACTCTTGTATAAAATCCCCATGAAAATTTGGGGGTCTATAAATCAAAACACATAACACAGATTTAAAAGAATTCAGCGTAATTAGCTTAGATTCAAAGTGCAAAAGGATGCAGAAGGTGAAAGTCTACACTTAAACTTGTCTTTAAAATCAACTGCAATATTCAACACAAATGGATGGATCGATTACAATACCATCATCCTATTTTATTTGCAGGACGCATAGACATGCTGACGGTCATGGCCATGCGCTGGAACCAACAAAAGTTTAACAACTTGGCTTCCACCCTTGCCCGCCGATATCGGAAGGTAAAGACTCCAGTTTTCCCTTATGCAACATGCATAGCGATATTGTAAAATAAAGTGGCATATATTAAAAATATAGGGAAGACTTGCCCAGATATTCTTCATTACAATTAAATATACGGATGGTTGCATGTGTACTGTCAATTGTATTTTTCAGTGTCTTGATATAAAATATTAAAAGTTCACACCACATATATTGATAGTCCACATATATATGAATATACTGTATATTTAATCAGTGTTGTATGTGGTTTTCTAATAGTGAAGGTACTTTACAATCCTTATCAACAATAGTCAAAGTTGTAGCCTCATTGTCATTTATGTTTGAAGGCCACAATAGCCCTGCAATGCCAGTTGCATAACCTGGAGGCCGTGAAAACGGAAATGGACATCACAGACAATAAACTGGAGAGCTGGATCATTGATATAATGAGTGGCCAGAAGGTAGAATATACTGTTTTATACTGTTTGATATGGTGCTTGATGTATCACTTCTGACTAAGCTTTGCTGCAATTCCAAAGAGGCTCATTGTAATCGTAGTCAAAGAGCACATACTCTGATTGCTGATGACGTGTGGAAAAGATGTGGACAATAAAGAACCTAACTAACCTAACTCTACTCAACCTTAGCTACAAGTGTAGCCTCAGTTACAGAGAAATATGAAAATATTGTTGAGGCTTTATTTTGCTCATACACCAGAATTAATTTTTATGGATGGAATCAAGAATCATATTACTTATCTCTTCATTTCTTCCTCTCAGCAACAACATCCCCAAATGATGCTGATGTTGCTGCTGTTGCCAGCCGAATTGAGGAGCTGGTGGCAAGTGGTAAGAGGAGGTCCCAGCGTCTTTATAAAGATAGTGACGGATGCATAGGACGTGCCCGGATCCGCCGAAAGATCAGGGAGGAAAAATAAATGTAAATTCTGTAGTGGAAATGTATTACACCTTGGTTCCTAATGCAGAAAAACTGACCTTGGACACCATTCTATCTGAAGAGTACAAGTGTTCAAGTGTACACAATTGCGTTGACTATGTGAAATAGTCACATAGTGGCACAAAATCTGTCATGCCTCGATTGTAACCCCAGAAAATCTTTAAATCCTAATCTTAAATACAACCGACTTAAGTTTCATCAATGTATTCCAGACTCTGTAGATCTAAGGACAAAGAGGAAGGCGTTCGACATAGTGATGGCAGTAAGGAGACTTGAGGAGGAGAAGAGGATTCTTCTTGCAGAGATGAACAAGCATTGGAAGTCTCTTTGCACCCGTGCAGACACCCTGAAGCAGATGTCATCCCAGCTTTCTAATGTGACATCAGGTATGTATTGGTTATACTTGGCATACATTACAATATTTCGGAAAGTTTCTAATTAATAAAGGCTCAACGTGTTTTAACATGTAAGGTGAGACGTGGGGCCTGCTTCAAGATGGTATCCAAGGTCTACGGAGCTTGACTATGAAGAACAAGCAAGCAACAGCCTGGCAAAGCATGCAAATAACTATTATGTTCAAGTCCTGACTGAAACAGAAATTAACTTTGATAGTGATTCTGAGGAATACCATACCAGTAGTGACTCTGAGCAAGATTAAACATGGCCAGAGTCCTTGTTTATGCTGTGGTGTGCGGGGGAGGCAGCATTAAGAAGAGGGCTGCTGGGACAGGCTGGGAAGGAATGCTGGCTCTGTGTTTGGCATGGAGCTGGAGTTAATCATTTAACAAACCGAGGATCATTTGCAGTAGAAGGCTTCTGTCATGTTCAACATTGAGGAGGTCCTTTGTCCCCAGGGCAAACCAGCAACTCAATGTCACACAGAAGGGTAGGGGAGAAATGGACTTTTCAGCATGAGTCTCTCGCTGCCCCAACCATCACATCACTTTGTCTATTGTCTAGTATCCACTATCCATTTGACTGTCTTGCAGGCTACATGAGAGGCATCTAGCTGTAGCCCCGCAGACTCACTTCTTGCTAGACACCAGTGGCTGGACACCAGTGGATGGACAGCAGACGTCATTTCCGTATCATCATTCACTTTTCAAATTGACGTAATTTCCATATCGTCATTCACTTTTCAAAGTTGACGCGCCATGCAGATGTCAGCGGTAAGAAAAAAATAATAAACTGTCGATGATTTATAGGTCATGTCGGAATTCAAATGCACAAACTAGCTAGTAAAAAAGAATCATCTTGTTTTCAAGGTACTGTGTCGTGTTTTTTAAATGTATTAGTGAACTCTGGTGTGCCTCAATTCTAGAGCTAGGTTGCTACAATAGATTTTCCAATTAAATCGTTCTTTGAGTGGTATGATTTAATATTGTAAATGCGTTTTTTTTCACTTGGATATGTGAAGATTGTACCCAGTTAACGAGATCTCATAGAACAGTCTTGGCAGAGAATAGTCTAAAATGCTAGGTTGTCTATGCACACGAGAGTTTGTTAGCTAGCTATGTTTTTTTTGTTTTTTGTTGAAGTAGTACTTTTCCCTATGCCCGTGTAAATGCCTGATGTTTAATATGTTTATGATGATGTTTAAAGCGCTTTGGTGGCCATGGGTCTGTTGAAAGCGCTATATAGCCTAAATGCAGTCCATTTACCATTTTACATATTTTGTATAGGAGAATGTTAACATTTATATAAGTTTTTTTTGGTTTTTCTTACCTCACTATTTTTTACAGTCCATCTACCACACACAACTTTTCACCTACATTGTTCAATTCCTTTTTTTTTTTTTGGAAAGTTATTGGATTTTTGTAAACTCTTATGAATTATAAGGTACTACTGGTATTTCATATGTGTCACTATACTTATTACGTAAACAATCTATTAATACTTCCCTCTTCTTTTAGGCAAATCACATTAGTGTGTGTAAAGGGACGGAGCTACCACCAATACAGAAATGCACAGAGTGCTGCAGCCGGTATCACTGCCCGCTGTGCAATTCAAACAATTTTAAACCCACAGACCGATACCGTGTAATCATTCATTTAAAGGCTCACCTTGCGAGATCTGTAAAATACAGAGGTGGGTACATTTTCTCAATATGACACACCATTTGTATATTGTTTGAATCTGTAGTTAATGTTTTTTTGTGTTTGTTTCCACAGGCTATTGCATGTACAAGTGCAGCCTTGGTTGCAAGGCACAGGCTCACTTTCATTGTGTTTGTAAATCTTTTTTTTCCCATAAGAATAGGTTAATCAATCATTTAAGTAAAAGCCATTGTATTGCACCTGGCAAAGAGCTCCAAACATTACTACCAGGATATACCCTGACAGCGCTTACCAGGAAAGAGGCTGAGACATCACTCACTGGAGATGACTGTGGAACAGCGCTTTACCAGGAAAGAGGCTGAGACATCACTCACTGGAGATGACGATGGAACAGCACTTACCAGGAAAGAGGCTGAGACGTCACTCACTGGAGATGACGATGGAACAGCGCTTACCAGGAAAGAGGCTGAGACATCATTCACTGGAGATGACTGTGGAACAGCACTTACCAGGAAAGAGGCTGAGACATCACTCACTGGAGATGACTGTGGAACAGCACTTACCAGGAAAGAGGCTGAGACATCACTCACTGGAGATGACTGTGGAACAGCGCTTACCAGGAAAGAGGCTGAGACATCACTCACTGGAGATGACAATGGAACAGCACTTACCAGGAAAGAGGCTGAGACATCACTCACTGGAGATGACTGTGGAACAGCGCTTACCAGGAAAGAGGCTGAGACATCACTCACTGGAGATGACAATGGAACAGCACTTACCAGGAAAGAGGCTGAGACATCACTCACTGGAGATGACGGTGGAACAGCGCTTACCAGGAAAGAGTTTTTTCCATGGCTGGTAACTTTTGCAAATATGACATACTTGACAAATATCTAAACCATTCAGTGCACTTTTTTTTATATTTCATTGTGTTTGTTATAGTGAGTGACATTGAAGAGAAACCGAAGGATTTCAAAGGAAGGGTAAACATTGAGGCGTTTTGGAAAGCAGTGTCCCTGGAGATGATTGGACGGGGATTTGTGTCAAGTAATTGTGGATTCAATCCCATATTTCTTTGTATCTAGTTCTAATTTTAATTTTTTTCAATTCAAATGACAAGCTTTTTAAAAAACTAACTAACCACTGAACTAAAACTGCTGACCACTTTTGGCGCTTTTCCACTGCATGGTACGGTTCGGTTCGGTATGGCACGCTTTGGCGCTTTTCCACTGCATTTTCCACTGTCCGGCTATTACCGGACCTACAAACAGTGTAGGGACAAATTAAAAAAACTTAAGAGTGACTATAGAACCATAAAGGATCACAACGGCCGGAGTGGTGCGAACAGGAGAACCTGGAAGTGGTTCGACCAAATGGACGCTATCTACGGAAGACGACCTGCGAGCAATGGGAGAGACGGTGGCAATAGAGGCGGCGCAAATAACGATCAGTCCCACCCACTTTGAAGGGGTACTAACTGCGGTGGAAAAGCAACCGAGCTAAAGCGAACCGAACCGTGCCGTACCGAGTCGAGTCGTACCACGCAGTGGAAAAGCGAAGCGAGCCGAACCGTTCCGCGCCGAGTCGAACCGTACCGTACCATGCAGTGGAAAAGCGCCATTTGTGTTGTACAACACGTTTCATGAGTCCAACACCAAAGACCCAAGGGACATCTTGAGGAAGATTTCTCTGGTTCCTGAGCTTGCTGGGAAGATAAATAGCCAAGTTGTGGAACATTTTTTTTCGCAAATGAGGAAAAACAATTATTTCCTGAATAATGCAGCACCAGCAACAAATATATTCCTTTTGAGAAGCATTGTACACCACCACAATCAAAGGACTAACAATGAATTCATCAAAAGAGCCAGAAAGACATTTGTGACAGACACTGAATTCAATGACTATGGCCCGGCAGTTCTATGTACCGGTAAGCAGAGGTGGAAAGTAACGAATTACATTTACTCGCGTTACGTAATTGAGTAGTTTTTTTGTGTACTTCTACTTTTTAAAGTAGTTTTTAAAATCTGTACTTTTACTTAAGTACGTTTTCTTTGAAGTATTGTACTTTGCTACATTTGAAATCATATCCGTTACTGAGTAAAAAATAATACAAGGGGGAAAAAAAATAAATCACACACTCCGGAAACTACTGAATTGATTGAAGGGCGGGAGAACAAACGCGCAAAAAAGGTGACGCAGACCCAGCTGAAGCTGAAAGCTAAGCGCCAAGCGAATTATGGCCAGTATGAAAAGTAGAAAAAAAGCGTGGTTGTCCTCGAGGAGAGATATCCAATTTGCAAAAAATGTGGACGCAAAGTGGCTGCAAAAAGAGGATATAGGACACCATCCCTCCTGCAGATAAAGGTATGTCCCGATTTACGTGATGCAAAGGGAATCCCGGAATCCAGTCATGAAAATGGAATTCACTTAATGCAGATGTCAAGTAAAACATGCAAAATAATGGATGGATGAATACATGGAAAGTAGAACTGTGCAATAAATCCAATCGCGACATGGTCTGTGAATATTTAAGCTAAGCACAAAAATACTGCATGTAAATATATATTTGTGTTACGGAACAGACTCCAGAGTAAACAGGTGAATTGATGATAAACATGTTTATTGGTATAACAGATGATAAGTAAACACAGTCAGAGGAAATAGATGACAGTGCTGGAAGGTGGATGATGGAAATACCAATAGACTGTCCTCACTGGTGATGATGAGTGATAGAGAAGGTAATAGATGGATCTCTGATGCTTTAGGAGAGGGACGGAGAGATCGCTGGAGAACGTAGGAAGATAGCAGGAGCCTGAGGTGAGGAATGGAGAGACCGTCGGAGATCAGGGAGAGATCGCTGGAGTTCAAGGAGAGATTGCTGGATAGCAGGTTAGTCTGTCTTGAAGAGAGTCTGAACATCTATAAACGAGACCAGACAATGTGACTTTGGATGACGAGTGCTTATATACAGACTGTGAAGAGGATCTGATGACGTGCAGGTGTGTGGTGATTAATACTCAGGTGATAGTGATCTCTGTGATTGTGTGGTGATGGAACCTGGCTGATCTCTGACAGTTTGTTCTGCTGAGCTGCGTTTGTCTACTACATACTCAAGTACTCGTGACGTTCATGGTGTTTTCAGCGTCTCACAAACAATTTGAGGATATGAATACATGAACATTTCCAGAGCTGCTCTGAGAGAACGCCTAATGAGCATTTTCATAATTTTATTTGAGAAAAACCATTGTCAAATACACTTTGAAACAGGTCTTCACAACCCGTCAAAATAAAAGTTCGGTTTTACTAGGAAAAATTATGACAGAAATATATTACTATTGTAGGCATACAATAGAACGTAGCCTACTTCTCAAAATAATAATAATAACAACAATAATAATACATTTTATTTGAACATTATTTAAAGGAATATTTTTTTTGTCCATGGTTTCATTTAGTAAATCTGTTTTTGCAGCGCTTCCCCAAAAAATAAAAGGACACAAGTTTAAATTTACATTTGATTACCACCGTTTTTGATAATATATTTGGATTAAATCAAAAAAAGTAGGGGTGTAACGATACACAAAACTGACGGTTCGGTTTTCCCACGGTTTTGACGTCTCGGTTCGGTTCGGTTTAGAAAGCTAAAAAAAAAATGTAAACAGTGGTTTAATGAAAAAATGGTGTCTTTGTCTTTAGATTAATTCAATTACAATTAAACGTTTTGCAAGGATTAAAAATCTGCTAATGCTGTATAGGGAGCCGCACATTACTATAACATTAAAGGTTAACAACAGAGCCTAAATTTAGATGCTATTTATTTTTTAGATATAATAATCAACACCCAACACATTGTATGAAAACATGTAAACTGAACATAAGGCAGTTTTTGCATTAACTTTACTTTAATTTGTTATTGAAATATAATAATTTACACAGTTGCTGTCATTTTCATTAAAGATATTTTAAACGTACTTTAAATAATCAAGATATAATTAACAGGTTAAGTAAAATATAATATATAGGATAATATTGTGCATTTATTTAGTGCAAGAGTTAATTTCTCTAGGAACCAACAAGTTGTGGACACTTAATCACTTCCTGCTGAGGTAAATATAATGCTAGTGACAAGCTATGCAGTTTTATTGACGTCTTTGCGCTGCTGAAACACTGATTGAGCGATTACACGAGTTATGATGCCTTTCAGTAAGTATACTGTATTTCCCTTACGAAGGGAACTCAACGATGCGTCCATCGACGCCATGGGAACGCCCCCAGCGTGACTGCGTCTGAAGCATCTATGTCAACTAGTCCAATGGAAAGAATGAGCGTCACGGGCGGGTGACGTCATGACCAGGATATGATAAAAGCACATCCGGTGCAAACCGGCATTAGCTTCTGTTGCCTCAGCAAGCGATCTGTGTCAAACTGTCTGTTATATTTACTGTTGTCTGTCTGATATATATATATTTATGGAAACTAAACAATTGCACAACTCTGTGTTCTCCCTGCTCGCGCTATTTAACGAGTAGGGACACACACGAGCTTTGTGTGATGTGTTTGGGAGTAGAGCATGCGGTATCAGCCTCCGAGGGGGCTGATTGCCAACATTGTGAGAAGCTTTCGCTTCGCATGCTCCGCTCCCGCCTGTCACTTTTCGAGGAAAGTGGCCGGGCTCGCAATTCTCAGGGTGACAGGTCCCGCGTCTGCCGAGGCAGCGCGGAGAATGCATTCCTGTGGATCGCGAATAGGATCTCTTTACGGGGTTGGAGACGGGTCCGCGGATCTTATCTCCTCCCTTTCCACGAGGGATCCAGTGCTCTCTCGCCGGTCTCGGAAGCCCGCGCTGCGGACTCTTCCGCCCGGGGAGAGAGAGAAATCAATGCTTCAGTGCTCTACCTCCGAGGAGGTAGATGTGCTGGGCATTGAAAGTGACACAATCATGGGGGAAGTGAATTTGCCATCTCTTTCCCCAGCGTATGAGAAATATATATAGCCTATATATATATATATGATAGTTTATATATTATATATAAAATAAAGTGAATATATATAAAAAATATATATAAAAAATAATAAGCTGGTGGAAGTGTTTACTAAGGCTGTAGATAAATTAAATATTTATGGCCAGCAGAAATAAGGGGGCACTCGTCCTAAAAATAAAATAAATTAAACGAGTTTCCTTCCCTCTATTTTTCCACCTCCATCACGGGGCCTTCCATTTTTCCCGATCTGCACAGCGAGCTGTCTAGATCATGGAAAAAGCCTTACTCCTCTTGTCTTTTAGCCCCCACATTCATGTATATTCAGATATTTGGGGGTTAAGAGGGTATGGCTATGGGGCAATACCCCGGGTAGAACAGACGCTTGCGAGCTATCTGTCTCCCGGTTCAGTATCGTACCTGAAGGCGTCGGCTTCTCTCACTAAACCATTAAAGAAAACTATTTTTTAATCTAGTGGGAAAAGCATATCTGGCAGTGGGTCTAGCATGGGCCTGCTTGCACACCATAGCAGTGCTACAAGCATATCAGGCTGACCTGCTGCGGTATTTGGACAGAAGTGAGGGAGTTTGGCCCGATGGGGTTTGAGAACTCCGTCGGGCCACAGATTTATCTCTCAGGGATGGCAGCCCTTGTGGTCACTGAGAGACACCTCTGGCTCAATTTGATGGGAATCATAGAGAAAGATACAAGATAATCTCTCCCTCGCTATGTCCAACCCCCTGGGGCTGCTGGGCGTGAGCAGCTCCAGCCGTCTAGTTTCTCATACACAACACAGCAGCCAAAGCCTTCAAAGCAGAAGCCGGATCCGAGGACCGTTCTTCACGCTGAGAAGGCTGCGGCTCAAAAGAAAAGGTCTGGCGCCACCGGCGTCAGACCGGTGAGGGCAGCCCCAACCGGGGTGGAATGGTGTACACCTCATTATACGGTGCCCTTTCCATCTCGGTGCCCTCAGGGGACCGTTCTGCCAACCCCGCCACCCTTGGTGCTTCGGGGCGCAGCGGTCTCCAGCGAGCTTCTGGCGCAGCGTCAACTCGACATTGCGTCGGAATGCGCCCTCTGAGGGGGGTTCGAAAACAGTCAGTTCGGGTGGTTCCTGCCAGTATGCTTCAGGTCCCCGAACTGGCTGTCTTTATTACACCAGAGGCCAGCCTCGAGGGGCTGGTTCCCTTGGTAGATTTTCTGGCAGCGCGGAAGCTACTGCCAAATATATCTCTATGGGTCCTGCAGTTAGTAGTAAGAGGCAGATTTGGTTCTCGTCCTCCAGGCTACAACGGGGTGTTGCTCACGTTAGTGCATTCCGAGCAGGCTCTGGTAATGGAGCAAGAGGTAAAGGCCCTGTTAGCAAAGAAAGCTATAGAGCAGGTGTACTCACCCGACATTGCGTCGGGTCTTTACAGTCGTTATCTCATTGTTCCAAAAAAGGATGGAGAGCTGCGTCACATACTAGATCTTCGTCTGTTGGAGTGTTTGGTGCTGGAACTCAAGTCCAAAATGCTGACACTCAAACAGATCGTGACTCAAATCAGATCCGAGGACTGGTTTGTCACGATAGATCTAAAAGACGCATACTTCCATATCTCCATCCTCCCTCAGCACAGGAGGTTCCTGAGGTTTTCTTTGGGGCAAAGAACACCAGTATCAGGCACTTCCTTTCGGTCTAGCTCTATCACCCCGCACATTCACGAAGCGTGTAGACGCAGCTCTGGCCCCGCCAGGCTGCAGTGCATATGCATTCTGAATTGCATAGATGACTGGCTGATTCTAGCGGAATCAGAACAGTTAGTGGTTCGGCACCGAGGTGTCGTTCTCGCTCCTATGCAGATGTTGGGGTTGAGGCTCAATGCCAAGAAGAGTGTGCTTTCTCCAGTACAGAGAACCACTTTCCTTGGTGTGGTATGGGATTCAGTGACGATGCGGGCCACTCTGTCGCCCGTTCGTGTAGCTGCTATCCTAACAGCCACAAAAGAGCTGAGGCTAGGCCAGTCACGCACTGTAAAACAGTTAGAGAGACTGTTGGGTCTTGTGACAGCAGCGTTCAACGGGATAACTTTTGGCCTGCTGTACATGAGACCTTTACAGTGGTGGCTCAGGACCAGAGGGTTCTCCCCGAGGGAAACCCACTTCGTATGATCAAGATCACGCGGCGGTGTCTCCGCACCTTGGTTATATGGAGGAAACACTGGTTCTTAACCCAGGGTCCGGTGTTGGGAGCTCTTTGCCATCGAGTTGTGATCTCGACAGATGCTTCCCTCACCGGCTGGGGAGCGGTATTGGAAGGCCGCTCAGCTCAGGGCTTGTGGAGGAGTCATCATCTCTCTTGGCACATGAATTGCCTAGAGATGATGGTCGTCTTCAATGCGTTGAGACATCTCCTCCCAGACCTGAGGGGCCATCATGTGTTGTTCTGGAACAGTGACTGTTAGGCCTCAGGGCAGCAGCGTCCAATGTGATACCCTTTGACCTGCTGTACGTGAGACCTTTACAGAGGTGGCTCAGGACCAGAGGGTTCTCCCTGAGGGGAAACCCACTCCTTACGATCAAGATCACGCGGCAGTATCCCCGCGCCTTGGTTATATGGAGGAAACTCTGGTTCTTGACCCACAGACAACACGTTGGTGGCCTCTTATTTTGGTCCCTCAAGAAATTACGCTGTCTGAGGGCAGTGTATATTCCGGGGGGGGGGCAGAATATTGGAGCAGACACCCTGTCGAGGCAGGGGCTGAGGCCAGGGGACTCCACCCCGAGGCGGTGGAGCAAATATGGGAGTTTTACGGCCAGGCAGAAGTGGATTTGTTCTCGTCTCAGCATACGACGCACTGTCCACTCTGGTTATCCCTCACTCAACCAGTCCCCTCGGGGCTGGATGCTATGGTGCAGACGTGGCCGAGGCTACGTCTGTACGCATTTCCCTCCGTTGCTCTGCTCCCAGGAGTTCTGGAGTGAATCCGCCAGGATGGAATAAGCCTATTTAGTAGCACCACCCTGGCCGAGCTGAATTTGGTTTGCGGACCTAATTTTTCTCCTCGACGGACCTCCCTTGGAGGTCCCGATCAGGAGAGACCTTCTGTCTCAGGCAGGGGATGCAATATTGCACCCCCGGCAGGGGATTTGGGAACTGTGGGTTTGGCCTCTGAGGGGGCCCAACTCATAGAGAGTGGTCTCTCAACCGAGGTTGTTTAGACCATTCTAAGCTCCAGAGCTCCCGCTACGAGGAAACTATATTCACTATTTTGAGAGTTTTTCACTTCTTGGTGTTACCAGCGTCAGTGGGATCCGGTTAACTGTTCAGTAAACACAGTATTCGAGTTTCTGCAAGAACGCTTTGTATCAGGTCTATGTCCTTCCACGCTTAAGGTATAATATGTGTGGCGGCCATTGCGGCTTTCCACGCCCTGGTGGGTAGTACATTTTTGGGTCGAGACCCCCTGATCACTCGTTTCCTTCGTGGCACTTTGAGGCTGAGGCATGCAACTTGCACTAAGGTGCTGGCTTGGGACCTTGCAATAGTTCTAGAAGGCCTATCTGGGGCTCCCTTCGAGCCCTTAGATTTGGTCTCAGAGAAGTTCCTTTCTTTTAAGACTATTTTCTGCTAGCTATTTCGTCCCTATAAGAGTCAGACCTTCAGGCCCTTTCGGTCCCCACCTGCCTTGAGTGCACCGGGATGGCCAAGGCAATCTTACCCGAAACATGGATATGTTCCAAAGGTGCCTACCATTATTCCGAGGCCTATTGTGCTGCAGGTTTCTGTCCTCCCCCATTTTTCGGACCAGGAAAAGCTGAACCTCTTGTGCCAGTGCGAGCACTGGACACTTATGTTCATCGGACTTCTCTGTCGAGAAAATCCAACCTATTGAGCATATAGATAGTCGAGACTATTCTTCTTGCTTGTGAGTCTTCTGGCCAACCATTTGGTGGTCAGGGCTCATTCCACTAGGAGTATGGCTTCTAAGCGTATTATCTGGAGTTCTGTCCAAGACGTTTGTGATGCGGCGGGCTGGTCCTCACCGCTCACATTCATGAGGTTTTACAGCTTGGACCTGGATGCTGCCCCAGGTTCTCAGGTGCTTAGTGCTTAGTTACAACAGACTGACACTCAGGTACTTGGAATTCTGGCGCTTTGGGTATTCTCGTTCCCATGGCGTCGATGGACGCATCGTTGAGTTCCCTTCGTAAGGGAACGTCTCAGGTTACTATTGTAACCATAGTTCCCTGAGAACAGGGAACGAGACGATGCGTCACCCTGCCATACTTCCTGCATCCCTGTGATCGGCTTGCTTCGGCAATTTTCGAAGCTAATGCCGGTTTGCACCGGATGTGCTTTTATCATATCCTGGTCATGACGTCACCCGCCCGTGACGCTCATTCTTTCCATTGGACTAGTTGACATAGATGCTTCAGACGCAGTCACGCTGGGGGCGTTCCCATGGCGTCGATGGACGCATCGTCTCGTTCCCTGTTCTCAGGGAACTATGGTTACAATAGTAACCTGAGACGTTTTCAACATACCTTCAGGTGTCCATTCATGTTTATTCTGTAACTGAGGAAGAGATGATCGCGTTTACTCGCGTTTACTCCGCGCTGCTGCTACTGTTACAATCCGTGGTGACAGATAGTTTTAAACTGTGGGTACAGATTGTCAATTAACATCCATGTGGACAGATTGGTAAACTGTGCGTAGTTTTGTAAAACTGTGCACACGGTAGTTTATTTTTCTTCTGTAATGAAGCTTGGCTGTCCATCTAGTGAAAAATGTTGGTACTACGGCCAAATAAAATCTTACTGAAAGCTAATTTTTTGAGATATCAACCTAAAATTTGGAACACAACTTCTTCAGATTTTGGCTTACATTTTCTGGCAGTTTTAGAGTAAAATATATTTTGTAATATATATATTTTATATTTTATATAAATAATTATATTTTTACATTGTTCATTTTCATAAACTCAAACTTGTATAACTTTTTTTCTGTTTCACTTTCATAATTTCATAATACTTCACTTCAACATTAATCTGGCAAATGTCTTCTTTAAAACAAGACCAACCATAGGTCTATATTCCAAAGCATTCTTGAATTACAACCATTTAAGTTTGAATAGGGATTTTCATGTCTATGCGAAAAAAGGGGGATTGACAGTTAAAGGGTTAAACAATATTAAACTATAATATCTATATCTATAATATCTAAAATATAAATATAATTTATATATAAAAACTCTCCTACAGTCCAGTCACCATCAGTCGCGACGGTCGCGACTCGCACGTATTTTCATTTAAACGTCACTCACTGACGTTTTCCTAACCAGAAAAAAAAAACGATTGCCCTGCTCTGCCTCTGATTGGCTAGTACTCATTGCCATCTGGGTCAGAGCCAATTAGAAGCAGGATGTGGGTGGGAAAAAACTCTGTGTATAGGGAAAGGGGAGAGACAGAGGGAACAGGCAAGGCAAACTCCTACGTTTAAATAACATATAGAAAATATCTGCTTGACAACGAGCTGAGAACAAGCTCAAATAAGCAACTACACTTTAGAAACAAGCCCAAAAAAACCGCGACCCGCGACTACCAATATTTGTAAGCCACTTTACAGAAAAACAAGCCCAAAGTCGCTTATAATAAGCGGACTTGGCAACACTGATTCCAGGTCCAATCAATGAGCCGGGCTGGGCGGGGCCGGGGTAGCTTGCAGGGCGGGGCGTGTTCGGTACGCCATGAGAGTATCGCCATTCGAATCGTGGGTTCTGTATCGCGGTTCTTCGGTTTGGTTCGAATATCGTTACACCCCTAATAAAAAGAAACATACATTTTCTGAATAAAATACATTTCATAGGACAATATTATTCTTTAACAAATTATTTTTAACATTAATAATTTATTAAAATGTTTATCTAATTCATTATTAATTATCGAATTTAATTGATTAGACATGTTTTATTGAAATTTTAATAAACAAACAAATTATTTCAAGTTTGTAATAATAAAAGCATTTGTTCAACCAAAAAAAATTGCTGTTTTCATTAATTTAACTGTCATTTTAACTGATGATAATAATAATAATACCCATAATTTAGTAATACAGTTTATTTATTTAACAATTGATTTATACTATAAACCGTGATATTTTCTGAGACGTTACCATACTGTGAAAATCTTATACCATTACAACCCTACACGGGAGGGTCCCCCACCCCACCCCCGCTGTTAAAAAAGTAACTCAGTAACTTTTACTCTGAGTCAATTTTAAATGAGCTACTTTTTACTTTTACTTGAGTAGATTTTTAGACCGGTACTTTTACTTGCACTTAAGTAAAATTTCATTGAAGTAGTAGTACTTTTACTTGAGTAGAATATTTTATTACTCTTTCCACATCTGCCGGTAAGTCACTTGCAATCTCATGTTTTTACATTCTAGTTGTAACATACTGTTTGATTTCATGGTTTTGTAGCTTAAAATGCACATATCATAAATAATAAAAGATTACACAAATTAGGATAATATCACTGGGCAAAATTACAGAACTTAAAACGGTTGTTACTTCACATGTCAATGTATTACTCATAGCCCATTAGGGTTCACACATACAGAATAATTGATCTTCACTGGTTTACATAATACATTGTAGCACCCAAAACATTTCATGAGTGTGACCTATCACACACTGAAACACAAAACACAAAATATATCTTGGAATTTATCACATTTCAAACAAATATAAAGCCTGTTACTATTTCTTTATGAATCATAATTTGTTGACTTTGTTCAAAGGTTCTCAACAAACAGATTCAAAAACCGGGCTAATGTTTTATTAATTATTTTAATAATTATCTTTTTGTTCCTGCAACATTAGACAAAAACAAACATGAAACTCAAAAAGTGGAGACTAAGTATGTGTATAAGCATATATTAAAGTATATGTATTTTTAGACCACACATATGCAAAATTGGGTTCTTTACAGATGTTTTGTTATCTGAAAAACTTATGTACAAGGTTAAACTGTTTGTTTATAAAAAGTAAATTCATTATGTTCCTAAATTGTAATTGAGTACTCAATGACATGCATCAAGTATGTATTAATGTACACTGATAAATGTATACTCAATCAAATGAGTTAACAATGTCTTCAACAACATTTATCTAATTTCAGCAACAGAACCTGAAAACCAGTGTGGTGAGCACTGTCAAGAGTTGATTCTACCAGTAAACCTCAAGCCTTCTCGATCATGCTGGACTCTGGGACATCATTCTCTTCAGGAGCAGTTGGTACACATGAACTTTATATCGAACACCTTTCATATGTATCTCACAATCTTTGTTTTGCATTATTTTGTCATGCATAATTTTAGTGTTTTCTTTCAAAACTTTCAGATAAACTATGTCCTGGATCAGAGTAAGCCCGGGAATGAGCTGATTGTGAAAGATGGAGTAACATGCATCACCAGACCAGACTTTCAAACCCTCGGCCTGAAAAAAGAAATGGAATCCACGGTCGGAAACACACAATGAGTACTTGCAGCAAATACACTTATATGAATGATTCGTATAAATAATATATTTCATTTATAGGTCGGAAATGGATGTTTTAGGATCCTCAGAGAGATTCTACAGTTGCAGGTTCGATGTTAAATTTAATGTAAATTTGGAGGGGACAAAAAAAAAATTTCAAGGCGTTTATCTTATTGGAATGATTGACATTCTGCGGGGAAAAGACGTTTTCATCGTTGATCTCTATGTTCAATCTCCCCTTTCCAGTTTTCCGGTAAGAAACAGTTTTCGTGAAATCAGACTGTGAATGTCAGTTTGCTGCTTTATTGGGACACATAGGTTTTGCAAACAGGGTGACACTTGGGCAAATCACTGAGTCCTGTTTGCTCTAGCAACTATGTATGTCGTCTGTATGCTAAATTAAAGTAGAAGTAAGGATGACATGTAAGGATTTCAGTTACATCAACAAAAGTGTTGAGCAGTATTTAACCACCATCATCCTTTTAGTACATGACTGTACAATTTGTTTGCCTCTTGTAATTAGGTGAATTCGCACATGAAAGATGCCTTGATTATTCCATTGTGGACCCCTGGGCACTGCACGCTGTTCGTAAGTTATGCAAACTTAGTTCCTATTGTGTATATTACAAGCCATGAGGATAAACATAGTTTTAATATGCTATTGGCCTGTGTTTCATATCAACACATCATTAATCGATAATATCACTTTCCTGGTGGAATGCTCTGCCCACAGCCCTTGTCAACTGGGCAAGGATTTAATCTATACTTGACACAGTTGGTGACTGGTTAACCATAGACAATGAAATAATATTAAAATGTTAATCTTATATTTTGAATTCTAACAATGTAATGTTTGGTTAGAGTTCACTAAATTTGGGAGTGTTAGTCTGCTAGGTCATTGTTCTATTGTTACTATAAGTTATCTACTTTTCATCAAGAGTGCATGTTCTCTATAGGTCTTGAGACCACAACAACAAGAAATGTTGTTACTGGACTCCAAATATCCATACAAACCACAAGGGTTTCAACATGATATATATATATATATATATATATATATATATATATATATATATATATATATATATATATATAATACATTTAAAAAAAAAAATTTTAATGCATGATAAAGATTTGTACTCATTTGTACCCATGTTCGACCGTCTGTGAGTATCTTGAATTTATGTATTTAGTAAGACTACATTTTTGATTTTGGTTTCTTAGTGACTTTGCAAAAAGTCGGGTGAATATGTCATGTTTTGGAGCTGATCATGTTTTATTTTCTCTTGAAATAGGGACTTCCTTCACAACCTTACGGGAATGACTGTGGCATCTTCATTCTGATGTTCAGATTTTACAAATTTATCAGTGCTTCGCCTGCTACTTCGGTGGCGCTGCCAGACTAAGACAATTTAGATGCACTGAGACAAAAATGCATTTGCCCACCTATCTAAATGTAGGGGAGACAGTGAATAACCCCAATTTCAAAAAACGGTGGAGTGTTCCTATAACTGCCTTTTACTGACAATAATCCCTTGCAAAGCAAGTGTGTTCAGTATATCCTGGTAACGCATCCCTAAATTAAAATTCAACTTTATCAAATGCTCTCTATCCATAGCTATTAGCCTGACAAGAAGTGCCTTAAGCGGGTGACAGCTTTAGCGTGCACTTTCTGCTTTGGGGAGAAAAACTGCTCTATTGTGCATTCTCCTTTTATATACACTTATCTTGAGGCCGCGAGTTACTATCTCAAGGCCACGAGTTAGTATATCTTGAGGCCACGAGTTACTATCTTGAGGCCACAACTTACTATCTTGAGGCCACGAGTTACTATCTTGTGGCCACGAGTTACTATCTTGAGGCTAGAGTTACTATCTTGAGGCCATGAATTACTATCTTGAGGCTAGAGTTACTATCTTGAGGCCATGAATTACTATCTTGAGACCATGAATTACTATCTTGAACCCACGAGTTACTATCTTGAGGCTAGAGTTACTATCTTGAGGTTAGGGTTACTATCTTGAGGCCATGAATTACTATCTTGAGGCCACGAGTTACTATCTTGAGGCTAGAGTTACTATCTTGAGGCCATGAATTACTATCTTGAGGTTAGGGTTACTATCTTGAGGCCATGAATTACTATCTTGAGGCCACGAGTTAGTATATTTTGAGGCTAGAGTTACTATCTTGAGGCCACGAGATAGTAAAAAAAAAATTTTTTTACAAAGTGGGACTAGGGGGGCTCAGTAACAATCTGAAATTTGAGAAATATTTATTTCATAAAAATGTTTTGAACTGGTTTATTTTTCAGGAGTATAGAGACATCAATAATCGACACATGAATCTCTTTATAGTAGTTCAGAGTTGATCAGATTTTTTTTCATTGTCACCATTGTTGCGATTCATAAGCTGATTCTTGATGTCTATATGATCCTGTCAAAACATTCTCTGTATGATGACTTAAAATCTGTATAATGACATAAAATCTGAGTATCACAGCACTGCAGTGCCTTCTTTAACAGTATTGGCATGCAAAATTAATATTTAACAATTTATTCAGATATTACACTTCAGGTGGTATCAATAAAGCAGGCAACTACATGATGACCTTTTTCATTAATAAGTGACCAAGATCTTCTTATCTGAGTTTCTTTTGGATTTCGACAATAACAAATATGTATCACAGACACGCAGTTAAAGCAGCCAGAGAAAAATCAGTGTTAAAAAATAAAGGGTCAAGAGCCCAACTAAAGCGAACACTGATCTCCATCATGGTGACATCAAACTTTATTATTTACAATAAAACATCAACGTCTAAACCTCTGTTAATTCTCAATAAGAATGTTAGTATGAAAGAAAAAAAGTAATAAGTGAGGATGCAGAGATCTTGAGAGATTTTTTAGTGTTTAATGCTCTGTTGGGATGTAAAGTGTTTCTGTATTGTCTGTTTTGTGTGTCACCATTGTGTTGAAGTGTAGAGCCTGTGCTTCATTCCAGGATGAGCAGAGAAACACTGATGAAATGCTACATGTAGCTTTATTTAACAGACAGTAACTGTGTAGTTGCTGATGCAATGACGTATAGTCACAGTAAATCATGCATGTAGTTAACTGCATGTTTTTTAGTACAAAAATCAGGAAATGTACGTAAAATAACTGTTTTTCTGTTAAAAAGCTTAATGAAGATTTCTGTAATAGTTGTCTTGCACACAAGTCTATGCATAAATGCTAAACCTGTGATAGCACTTACTCAAGATATTATTTTGTATATCGTTGTCTTTACTAAACGGGCAATATTATTTATCAGGTTTACCTGATTAGTGGAATCGCTCGCTGGAATTAAGACCGCTGTTCTGATGCTGTGTACGGGGTCAAAGGTCGACGCCACAGAACATACTCGGCCCCTCTGATTGAGCACCTCAACACCCGCTGCCAGCAGCTATTTGGAGTGACTGTCTAGGAGAATTTCCGCGCACCTGCTAATGTGACGTCGAATGAGTTACTTGGGTTGGAATACCTGGTCAGTCAAAGCACAGGTGAATCTGGTCCCTCAGTGAAATCTTAGAGGACAGACCTAGTTCAGAGCCTGGCCAGCTTGACCCAGATGAGAATGATGAGGCGTACCACAGTGACACAGAGGCAGATAACCACACAGTGACTGCCATCCCAGCCCACATCACCCTTGCCACTGACGAGACCACTGCAGCTCACTCTCCACCCTATTAGAATTAAATATAAGCATCCTTTTTGCCTGGGTATTATTTTACAATGCAGCTAATCTATACAAATGATAGCACTTTAACTAAACATGCAATTATTGTACTTGTCAACAGGAGGACGCTTGTAGTCACAACCCACTTCCCGGGTTCCAGCAGTTGGAAGAGATCTGTTCTCTGCTGGTGAATATTTGGCCTGACTGAGGACAAGCTGACCTTAACGACGGAACAGAGAAACAAACCACAAACAGCCACAGAAGTTTCACCAACTGTACAAAACTCACTGGGGAAACACGCTGTACGTGATCTCATTCGTCGACAAGAAAGTCTCATCAACCTGCAGTCGACAAAAATGCCTTCTGCCACCACCCTGAAGACTGTGTCGATCTCCTCTAAAGAGCTGCCTCCAGCACCATGCCAGCCGTCGGTCCTCCCTCCACCCGACTACACGCAGATCGAGTATGAGCACATTCCAAGCAATGCAGGGACAGAGGTTTCAAAAGAAAGAACAGACATTGCGATGCCAGTTCCAAAAGCTCTCTAACAGTTACAACACAGTAAGGCTGCACTGATGCCCCACTTACCACTGCCAGTGAGAGAAACAGTTGTAAGACTGGAAAAACTGTAAGGACTTTAAGAGAGGGCCACTCTCTGAGAAAAAGGAAATTAACATTTGAACTCCCCCTCATGCACAATTGAGACGAAGGTCTCACCTCCCTCATCCTAATCTACATTTCTCTCCCCCATTCTTCACCCTGGCAGAGATCTCCCAAACTCACACAAGAATCTAAATGGTTTAATGTGAATGATTTTCATCAAGGTTTATACATGTTTGGTATTATTTGAAATGTCTCGGTGCGACTGGTACAAATGTCTCATTCTCAAAGAAGTAAAACAAAAGGTAATAAAGTTTTTAAGAGTTTAGGAATAACTGGCACATAAAGGAATGTGGTCTCTGAGTTAAAGGGAATAGTCAAACATTAACGTATATTTAATGATGCACAGATATCATTGAAAAACCTTTTCATTTTATGGAGTCAGATGAAACGAGTTAATACATAAGATAAAATGTATTGCATTTAACCAAAAATACTTTGCCGCGAGAAAAGACGTAACACGCAAAGACCTTCACCGCTAATTCGAATACCGCCATTGGATCAAGTTAGACGGCCTTACACAGTTGTAACCAAAAGAAAAACATTGCTCACTTCCACCATCACCAAACCTCCACTTAAAATCACTTCATCTGAAATGATCCCAGCCACTTCCACCAACACAACACCAGTGACAACGGACACATCACAGAGCGCTGACACCCTTATATATAAAAGAAAACACACTGGCAGTCTTACAAATGTTGGAGCAAGCTGTCACGTGTACAAAACCTGCCTATTTGTACACGTTGCAAAGGACCAAATCTGGGACACAACAAATACAAGAAGAAGAGTTTGTGCCCTGTCAATATGATGGTAAATGGACTGCATTTATATAGTGCTTTCAACAGACCCATGGCCACCAAAGCACTTAACATATTGCCTCACATTCATTCACCGACGGCAGTGTCAGCCATACAAAGCACCGTCCAGCTCGTCGGGAGCAGCTGGGGTTTAGGTGTCTTGCTCATGGACACCTTTATACTTGGTCAGGTGGAACCAAGGATGGAACCACCAACCTTCTGGTTTGTAGACAACCTAGATGAACCACTGAGCCACTGTCACCCCACCCTGATGTCGTCCTCAAAAGAGCTGAACAATATAAGCCCCTTTCACACAGCGCGTTGATCCCGGGAAATTGCCAGAATACCTTCTGTGTGAACGCAAACACGACCCGGGATTGATGTCGGGATTGATCCCGGGTTGGAGACCTAGTAACATTGCCGGGATCAGTCCCGGAACGTGCGCTGTGTGAACAAAAGCCGTAAACAATGCCGTGTCGTAATGATGACGCTGAAGTGAAGTGAAAGCAGGGTAGTGAAACAGGACATAATGCGCTAGTTTATGATCAAATCAGAGAAAAAAATGCACAAGCCTGGTTTCTCGAGAGAGAGAAATCGCAGCTCATAAGCAAACTAGACGCTGCTGAGGCATTACATGTCACATCGATGTCACGTGTCTTCACAGGATTTTTACGGGTTGTGTGTGAACGCACTCTCTGATTCCAGAAAATCACTGGCAGTGTGAATGAACCAAAGTCAAACGAACCCGGGTCAAATCCCGGGTCACTTTATCCGTGTATTTTCCGGAATCTCTGTGTGAAAGGGGCGATAGTTTTTACCAGCTATGAACATTTTTACTCAGTTGTACAGTCTCAGCAGTAAATGTGGCAATGTTTCTTTTTGAAGTCCAAAATAACAAATCTGTCTCACAATGTTAACATTTTAACATTGCTTTTACTGAACATAGGTTTTTATTGATTATTGTAATATATGTATATTCTTAATTAATGGGATAGTTTACCCAAAAATGAAAATTCGGTCATCATTTACTCAAACTCATACAGGCTTGGAACCACATGAGGGTATTTCTTCTGTTGAACAAACAGTTGACGGCACCCATTGACTTCCATAGTATTTTTTTCCTACTAGAAAAGTCAATGGGTTCTGTCAACTGTTTGTTCAACAGAAGAAAGAAACTAATACAGGTTTGGAACAACATGAGAGTGAGTAAATGATGACAGAATTTTCATTTTTGGGTAAACTATCCCTACAAATATGATCGATTCCATGTAAACTAAAAGGTGAAGGTTTGTTTTATCATAAAAAATTTGTACAAGTTAAATGTGTATATCTTCACAATGTATATTTAAAAGGTTTACTTTACTTTAAAAAAACAACATTGAAATGATTATTGCAATATTTATTTTCTTACTTAATATGTTCTATTCTATGTAACTATATAAAGTGATAATTTGTTTTAGCGTTAAAAAGTGTCCTATTATTTATACGTATACATCTTGAAAAACTTTTGAATAATTACATCAAATCAAACTTTTCATCCATTGTAAAAGAACAATTACATAATTATGATGCTATTATATTAAACAATGAACATCCATAGTAAACTTATATTTTTTTTTATCTAAAATTTGGGTACATAGAAAAATACAACATCACAATACATCATAATATTAGTTTGTATACAGTATACAACAAAGCAACTTTTAAGTATTTCATAGGGATTGCTTTAAGTTATTTAAAAGCAACCTATAAATTCAAGTAAATTAGTAATAGGAAACTTTTTCCAAAGTAATATGGCATATAAATCAGTTGAAATACAATTATTTAAGCTGGATGAATGACGTCATTGTTGTCAGAATTCATGATATCACTGACCTGAGATAAACTTACTCTCGTGACATAATTAAAATATGATAAATCGGGCCCATTTTCATATTCACATGCACTACTGAACAGTGCATCACCTAGAACAGAATCAAACTTGTTAATGCATCAGTATTATAACAAAGTGTTTACTCAGTGAACAATGCAACATAAGTTCATTACATGCAGTTATTTACAACCTAACCATAAGCCCTACTCTTCTGCACAAGGGTAACGATCAAAACTTCAACAAAATAGAAACACTTTCAAATGTCAAACATAACTGAACATTAAACATTAACAGATGTTTCCCTTTAATCAGAAACATAAAATAACACTTCATTTTAACATTACTCTCTAATTCCAGGCCTGAGCAAAGTATGCTGGGAACTAACAATAGTGTCTCTAAATAAAACTGAATAATTGAGCTAGTTCTCTTG
Organism: Siphateles boraxobius; assembly: GCF_051911475.1. NCBI lineage: Eukaryota > Metazoa > Chordata > Actinopteri > Cypriniformes > Leuciscidae > Siphateles > Siphateles boraxobius. The sequence goes on from NW_027508851.1 coordinate 164,953, forward strand.
AAATAAATAGGTAGCCTTTTTCCCTTAATTTGATCAGCTTAATCAGTTCCTCAATTCAAGCTTCAAAATTGTGTATGTTTCCTGAAAAAAATTAGGAAAATGTATCTCTTGGTTTTATTAGTGCCATGTTCTCAATATTTTCAATACAACACACAATTCTCTTAATGAAATATACACAATATTTTTAATTATCACCTTAATTTTTTTAATAAAAATTACAAGACCCATGATTCATTTTTACAGTGTAGTTTCCCATAAATGGTAAGGGCCCTCGCGAAAAGAAAATATATTTCCCAAATATGAATGATCAATATGAAATAACAGTATATCTGAAAATATACAGAATAGTATATTGTGTTAATATATTGAATAATACATAAGGAATTGCTGCTTTTCATATATTAAAAAAGTATGAGACAATATATTTACTAATATATCATAATCGGTGCCACACTACCTTCTAGGGCTGGGTATTTGGCAAGGCAAGGCAAGTTTACTTATATAGCACATTTCATACACTGTTGTAATTCAAAGTGCTTTACATAGAAGATTTTAAAATAATCAAAAGAAATAAGAATAATTAAAAAAGTTTTGAATAAAAAATTAAATAAAATACAATACAAACAGTCGGACGAACAGGTGCACAGTGCTCATCCAGTAAATGCACAGCTAAACAGAAGTGTTTTGAGTCTGGATTTGAATGTGACTACTGTAGGAGCACATCTGATCTCTTCTGGAAGCTGTTCCAGCATAGTAGCTAAAGCAGACTCGCCAAGCTTAGAGTGAAGCCTCTGTGTTTCAAGCTGATGTGATCCTAATGATCTGAGTGATCTGTTGGGTTTATATTCAGTGAGCATATCTGCAATTATTGAGGTCCTAGGCCATTGAATGATTTATATACCAGTAATAATACTTTAAAATCAATCCTAATTGTAACTGGCAGCCAGTGTAAAGACCTGCGGACTGGTGTGATATGTTCATATGTTCTAGTTCTGCTCAGAATTCTGGCGGCACATTCTGTATGAGCTGCAACTGTCTTATGGTAATTTTGGGAAGGCCAGTGAGGTGTCCATTACAATAATCCACCCTGCTGGTGATGAAAGCGTGCACAAGTTTCTCTGAGTCTTGACTGGAAACAAAGCATTTAATTCTTGCACTATTTTTCAGGTGATAGTATGCTGATTTAGTTATTGCTTTGACATGACTACTGAAACTAAGGTCTGACTCTAGAAACACAGCAAGATTCCTGACCTGATTTTTAGTTGTTTGACCCCTAGAGTGAAGGTATGCGTTCACCTTGAGAATAGGCAGTTAGTGGTCACATATGCGGTCAGTGGGACGAATAGGCTGTTTGTGGTCACATAGGCGGTCAGTGGGATGAATAAGCACACACACACACACACACACACACATGCTCGCACACACGCACGCATGCACGCACACACACACACACACACACACACACACACACACACACACACACACACACACACACACACACACACACTCACACACACACACATACACACACACACACACACGCACACACGCACGCACGCACACACGCACGCACACACACACACACACACACACACACACACACACACACACACACATGCACGCACGCACGCACGCACACACGCACGCACGCACACACACATGCACGCACACACACACACACTTTTACAATTGCTGCTCTCTCTTCTTGCATCCTGTTGTTCGCACTCTATAATGTAAACATATTTAAATTCTCATGTGCCTGAGGTTTTTTTTTGTTTGTATTGTATTTTATATATATTTTTAATACTTGTCTGTGTTTGTTGGTGTTTTAAACCATGGGTCTGAGGGAAACTGAATTTCAATCCTCTGTATGTCCTGTACATATAGTAATATAGTAGAACTTAATGTATGTAATTTTATATTCAATAATATATAGATGCATATGTGATCAGATATGGTACTGTATGTGTAATATATTGCAGATGTATTTACTCATGCATTATAAGAAAAATACATTCAGAAACATATGTCATAAATCTCTGAATTTTTTTTTAATTACATACATTATATTCATATTTACAAGCTACTTATCAAAAGCACAACAGTATGTTTGTACCGCAGTATAAAACAATAAAATTAATACTATACTGATGTGAATAATGTTATCAACTTTAAATACAGAGATTACTATCTTGTTGTGAAATAGGCCAATTTCACCCGAACCACAGGCTCGACTCTTCAGTACAATGGTAACCCCAAAATATCAGACATTCCAGAAAACCTTTTAAATTCCAAAATAATAGAACATTAAACACTAACAGATCTCCCCTGTATATTAATATTGAGCAAAACACATCAAATAACACTTAATTTTAACATTTGCTCTCCTTTAACAGTCAGAAGCAAAGCATGATGGGAACTAGATATCTGTTGTAATTCATTGTGTTTATTGTAAATTAATATATGGCCATGCATGGTCAATGCATATATTGTATATTGAAAAATATAAGCACTACACTACATTATGTTACTCTTATTTACTTTAAAAATATGGTTACAATATTACACGTAATCTTTTTGAGCAGTTAAGGCTTGATTTCTGTCATGGAATCTACCTAAATAAATCATGTAAAATGCCCTAAATTATTTAGTCTATGACACAATGAATTACATATTTTTAGTGAAAGACTACAAATCACACGGTCGATGTCGACTGTAGACTACCAATCAGAGACCAGAGATGCTGGGCTGTCTAGTGTATTCAGTTTGGCCTTCTGATTGGCCGAGAGTAGTAGACTCCGTCTGTAGACTACCAATCACACGGTCGATGTCGACTGAAGACTACCAATCAGAGACCACAACCGCTAATTCAGATGTGATTTGACATCTATCAGTTACGAGCGCAAGCATATTATCAAGTTGGATCGTAATTCTTTGTTTCTGTCTCTACAGACGGAAAATCTAGTGTGAAAAGACATTCAGCACAAAAGTGAGAAAAAGGTAAGTCAGCTTCTGTTAATTGTCCACATCACATCTAGCTAGTAAATTGATGATGGCAGACAGTTAGCTACAGGCTAGGTTTGCTTTCCCTGTTTAAGGTGAAATAAAAAAGGGAAGATATTTGAAATGCTATCACATTGTGTAGCTACTATTAATATTAGCAATACAATGTAATATTACATTGTGCTTCTAAATAAACATTGAAGGACACAGTCAAAGTTTAGGTTTTTACAGACTGTAAGGACAATAGTACAAAAGGACAGTGTACAAAAGCTGAATTCAGAATTACTAAAGAATTCAAAACCAAAATATACTTAATATAACATTATACACCTTCTCTGATTTTTGAAGTTAACCTATTGCCAACTATTACATGGTTTAATAAAGCATACTTTAGTAGTTTAGGAATATTTAAATATAAAGATGAATGAGATTACATTAATCATGCTTTCATGACATTTCTATCGATAATAAGTTATTTTAAGTAATGACCTGCACATTACATACCTGTAATTTATAAGGCTTTGCATATGAACATTAGTAATGTTGATGTTTGTGATGTTTATTTATGAGGCTTAACTAATTGGCTGAAAGAGAATACATCGCAGGCTGGTGGATATAGAAATCTTACTATTATGAGTAAAATATAGTTACCTTTAATGTGGTGTTTTTATTTCTGTGTACCTTGATATGTCAACGCTGGTCATCCGTCTTCATAACCCCAGTGCTCCAGAGGGTCGTCAGCAGGCTACATTGGTGATGTTCCTACCAGTCCACTGCACTAGCCCTCGCTGAAGAGCACTTCACGCTGATGGGGTCCCAGCAACGACACGACAGAACCAGTCCACTGCACTAGCCCTCGCTGAAGAGCACTTCACGCTGATGGGGTCCCAGCACCAACACGACAGAACCAGTCCACTGCACTAGCCCTCGCTGAAGAGCACTTCACGCTGATGGGGTCCCAGCAACAACACGACAGAACCAGTCCACTGCACTAGCCCTCGCTGAAGAGCACTTCACGCTGATGGGGTCCCAGCAACAACACGACAGAACCAGTCCACTGCACTAGCCCTCGCTGAAGAGCACTTCACGCTGATGGGGTCCCAGCAACAACACGACAGAACCAGTCCACTGCACTATCCCTCGCTGAAGAGCACTTCACGCTGATGGGGTCCCAGCACCAACACGACAGAACCAGTCCACTGCACTAGCCCTCGCTGAACAGCACTTCACGCTGATGGGGTCCCAGCAACAACACGACAGAACCAGTCCACTGCACTAGCCCTCGCTGAAGAACACTTCACGCTGATGGGGTCCCAGCACCAACACGACAGAACCAGTCCACTGCACTAGCCCTCGCTGAACAGCACTTCACGCTGATGGGGTCCCAGCAACAACACGACAGAACCAGTCCACTGCACTAGCCCTCGCTGAAGAGCACTTCACGCTGATGGGGTCCCAGCAACAACACGACAGAACCAGTCCACTGCACTAGCCCTCGCTGAAGAGCACTTCACGCTGATGGGGTCCCAGCACCATCACCACAGCAGTGTCTGGGCAAGCTGGTACTCCCATTTGGCCAATACCTCAATGCCCCATTTCACTGTCTTTTGTCACATGATGTGGGATAGATGAAGTAGTAAGCATATTTTATTTAAGCTAAAGTTTTATTTAAGCTTAAAGGGTTAGTTCACCCAAAAATGAAAATTATGTCATTAATGACTCACCCTCATGTCGTTCCAAGCCCGTAAGACCTCCGTTCATCTTCGGAACACATTTTAAGACATTTTAGATTCAGTCCGAGAGCTTTTTGTCCCTCCATTGAAAATCTATGTGCGGTATACTGTCCTTGTCCAGAAAGGCAATAAAGACATCATCAAAGTAGTCCATGTGACATCAGTGGGTTAGTTAGAATTTTTTGAAGCATTGACAATACATTTTGTTCCAAAAATAACAAAAACGACGACTTTATTCAGCATTGTATTCTCTTCCGGTTCTGTTGTCAATCCGCTTTCATGAGTCCGCTGACGTAAGACGAGCTGACGTGTTATCTGGTGCGCCCGAGCTTCGTTTACAGTCTGAGGGAGACGCACGCTGTAAACAAAACAATCTTTGCAAACATGTCTAAGGATTTCCACACAGGGGAAGACTTGCATTTTTTTTTAACCAGACATATTTATTTGAACACGAATACACGGATGCACCAGATAACACGTCAGCAGCGTCTTACGTCAGCAGCGTCACTGGCCTTGTGAACGCGGATTGACAACAGAACAGGAAGAGAATATAATGCTGAATAAAGTCGTCGTTTTTGTTATTTTTGGAACAAAATGTATTTTCGATGCTTCAAAAAATTCTAACTAACCCACTGAGGTCACGTGGACTACTTTGATGATGTCTTTATTCCCTTTCTGGACAAGGACAGTATACCATACATAGATTTTCAATCGAGGGACAAAAAGCTCTCGGACTGAATCTAAAATATCTTAAACTGTGTTCCGAAGATGAACGGAGGTCTTACGGGCTTGGAACGACATGAGGGTGAGTCATTAATGACATAATTTTCATTTTTGGGTGAACTAACCCTTTAAGTGATTATAAAAAAATAAATAAAGGTGAAAAGGAAATAATATTTTCATCTTTCCAAAGTTTCAATGCTAATTTTGCAATTGATGTATTGCAGTTTAGTTGACAAGCATAGAGAAGAACTCTGCAACAAACATGTAAAAGGTCAACGTCCCTGGATTAGAGACTTTCTGGCAGAGTATGCAGAGAGCTTTCCACAACTGTCATCTGTCCTGGAGGCCAACATCCACCAATGTGCTTATGAACAGAAAGGGTTAGAGAACCATACTTTTCAGGAGATGTGGGATCTCTATAACCAGCATTCTGTCCAGAAGGCCAGGCAAGAGGATTTATCTTTGAGTGAGAGGGATTTGGTCAGGAAGGCTTTCAGCTCTGTCAGCCGGTGGCTCGATACACCTGTGACCAATATCACTAGTGTACAATTGAAAAGATTTAGGAAGTTTGTTTATGACAAGAATAATCAAGTAAGGTGTCTGAATCACAACATTAAATCAGTGTTTTAAAATTATTACAATTTCAGCACATTACTTCTTTCGTGATAAAAAAATGTTAATCAGGATGTTTTTGACTTTGTTACACAGAAATCAAGCTCTTCCATAAATGACCCCTCATGGCTGGATGGCACTCACTTATTAGAGGTAATAAAATCTGAGTCCACACCATCCTCAAAGACGTCCTCATCTACAGCATCATCTACAGCCACACACAGCATCATCTACACCATCCTCAAAGACATCCCCATCTACAGCATCATCTACACCATCCTCAAAGACGTCCTCATCTACAGCATCATCTACACCATCCTCAAAGACGTCCTCATCTACAGCATCATCTACACCATCCTCAAAGACGTCCTCATCTACAGCATCATCTACACCATCCTCAAAGACATCCCCATCTACAGCATCATCTACACCATCCTCAAAGACATCCCCATCTACAGCATCATCTACACCATCCTCAAAGACATCCCCATCTACAGCATCATCTACACCATCCTCAAAGACATCCCCATCTACAGCATCATCTACACCATCCTCAAAGACGTCCTCATCTACAGCATCATCTACACCATCCTCAAAGACGTCCTCATCTACAGCATCATCTACACCATCCTCATAGACGTCCTCATCTACAGCATCATCTACACAATCCTCATAGACGTCCTCATCTACAGCATCATCTACACCATCCTCATAGACGTCCTCATCTACAGCATCATCTACACCATCCTCATAGACGTCCTCATCTACAGCATCATCTACACCATCCTCATAGACGTCCTCATCTACAGCATCATCTACACCATCCTCATAGACGTCCTCATCCATAGCCAAAGTTATCTTTCCTCTGCACAACCGTCTCTGAGTGACTCCCCGGTGAGTAATATTAGTATTAAACATAAATTATTATATGCATAATGTCACTGATGAAGACATGGTGCAGCTTCACCACGTCCGCAGGGTCACACTTGGTGCTCAGGAGACCTTTAGGCTTATCCAGATAGACATTGATGAGCTCAAAGGTCCTGCTGGGCTCGACGAAAGGGGAGTCAGCCTCTTCAAGTCACCAGGTATAGACAGTTGGTACTCAACCTGAATAATACTTTTATTAAAAGGAACTTAAATCGGGGTGTATTTGCTGCCTTTTACCGCTAAGAGGCGCTACAATCACAGACTTTGAAAAGTGTCAATTTATTCTCTCTATTGCGTAATCTGCCGCCGCGCCGCGGCTCATTCAGAGCGATTGAAAGCTGGTAGCAGATGAATTCAAGTGAAATATTGTAGTTAAACGAATTCAAAATCACAATACTGAAATTACTTAAATTAAATTGAATAAATAATGAAAACATTTCAACATAAAACATTGCAATAGAAACATATTAGGCTACATCAGTGAGGCTTTGCAAGAGCATAAGACGTTAACTTAACAGCGTTCAGACGTTAGCTCTGTGGTCAACGCAACAACATGAGCTTCGCGGAGCTTCATGCCATCCGAGATCGAATCTCATTGTAGCCGACATGCTGTTAATCGATGACAGCGTTTATGTTTTACCGTTCTTGATGCTTAAATTGGTAACCGTTTATTAGCAAGTATATTAACTGTTTATTTATTTAAAGGAGCCGTATGTAGGATTGTGGCGAAAACTGGTACTGCAATCACTTTCAAATTACTGTAGAGCGTTTGATCCCCTTCCCCTCCTCCCTGACACGAGGTTGCCAGATAGGATGCAGGATCCAGCAGGAACGTAGGCTGCTATAAGAAGCTTCCAATGGCAAGTGACAAGTCCTACACAGTACGTTTTTCTTCTGTTAATTATGTTTATGCTTCAAATGAGAGATGTTTTGTAATTATATATCGCAAAAATTTACTAATGGCGAATTGGCGATTAGCCAAATATAATAAGTAAGTAAAGTACATTTATTTGTCCCTGTAAGGAACATTTGTTTGCATGGCTATCAAGTAGGCATTTCAACATACATCCTATTTCATACACCAAAAAGAGAACCTTTAAAAATACAAAGACACATACTAATACACTTAACACATATTTCCCCATACCCCGCACTTTACTACCGATTAAATTAGGCATACCAAACCAGCTGAGTATCCTAACTATTAAACTTACATGTTTAGAAACTTAATTGCTTGAGGCACAAATGAAGATTTAGATCTATTTTTGGTCAACAGAGGGAGGCAATATTGTCGCCCAGATGGCAGCAGTTCGAATGAAGGGGGTGCCTCTTGTCTCCCACAATAGTTTTTGCCTTGTTCATTACTCTTTCCCTGTAAACGCATTCCACACTTGGTAACTTGATCCCTAATAGTTTACTGGCCGTTTTTACTGTTTTTCTTACAGACTTCTTCTGTGCCTCAGTAGCATTACCAAACCAGCAGGTGATGCAGAAAGCCAAAACACTTTCAATAAAAGAACAATAGATCATCTGCAGCATTTTGTTGTGGACATTAAAGGATAACAGGTTCTTTAAAAAGTACATTCTTTGTTGTGTCTTAGTGCTGATGAGGTCAGACCACAGATCCCATTTAAGCTTCGTATCGTAAAGATGTACGCTCGTATGTGACAGTACATTGTTAGAACAGTAGCTGTTTGTATAACTTGTAACGGTAGGTATCTGTCATTAACGTAAGTACAAGCACAAGCCTCGGTCACTGTGTGTAATGGTTATCAAAGATAGCCTACAGCTATTCATTTAGCTGACGCTATAAGTGAAAGCAACCAGCTGTATCTTTTAACTTACCCTGCAGTACACATCCATAACGCTAAAATATGTGATGTGAAAGATTACATGTCATTCTATTATTTTTGGCTGTGGAACTTGCATGATAAACAAGTAGGCTGCAAAAGAAATAACTAGAAAAAGTTATTTTACCGTGGAATTGCGCCTAGTGCTTCTAATTCGATGACCCACCTCCTCCATATGAGCTAACGTAACGTTACTTTGCACGAACATGCATAACTTTGTTCGACTGTCATGAATATTTGAAATGTCCATTTACATCAAGTACAAGTTAGCCAAACATAGATGAATCTTACCTGTCCAGGAGAAAATTAGCAACGTTGGCGTCTGTCTTCAAATTCTTCTCCGTTTTCAGCCGTTTCCATCTTTCAAAGGCATCTCCTATACAGATCCTTGTTTTATTTCGGACTCGAAGTATTTCTGATTCATAACAAGTTTTTTTTTTGGTTTCGCAACGTTAGACATTTTTTTTTTATCCAATTCCGACACGTTTGTAGCTGCAGCTGTGGTAACTAGAGCAGAGCTGGCAGCCCGGATGCCGCAACACTACTGACTTCGTGATTGGTAGATAGGTGGAGGGTGGCGCATCAGACCAAAACACAACATGACAACATCAACATCAGTTGAGGGCTGCAACTTCACTTTTTAAATGACAATATCCTGGCCGGACTACTGTTGTCAGTGATATAAGTATTTGAAATGAACATGATTTCTTAATGTCTAGTGACATATCAGGGCCATTTTATGATTAATTGAAATAAATTTCTTACATACAGCTCCTTTAAAGTCAAGTGTTATGTTTAATTATCAATGGCACATTACAACATACATTTGCAACATTCCTGTAGAGCCGCTGCACAGACGACAAAACTGATGAAGGAAGACTGTCAGCCGATCGCGTCAGAAAATGAGAATGAAGAAGCTCGTCTTTAATCTGCTAAATTATTGTTTTGTGAATCATTCAGGAAATTGAGATGACTGACAGTGATACCCGGCCATAGCAACGGAAGAACTTTTTCAAAACAGGTCCATACATTGAACAAATCAGAAAAAGACTGATTTTGTTGACTTGGCTGCACAAAATAACAGACTAACTAAATAGTATTGCTTTCAATATAAAAACCAATGAAAATGTAAAAGAACACTAAAATTAATGAAGTTTGAAACCCCATCGCACAATTGAAGGTTTAAATAAAGTGTCGGGACAGTTTATTTATTTAAAACAGGGTTGCATCGAGTTTAGAGTTTATTTCCTTTGCGATGCAAAATAAGAAACACAGAATCTTATTCTTGCAATATTTTAAATTTGTATTGCAAAAGAAATTGCACCTAAATTAAACAATTAAATAGTCCAAAATGAAAATAGTCCAAAGCAACATAAATTAAGAACATGTGTTTTTCTTTGCCTCTCTCTCGCGCTGGATCTCTTTTTAGCAAGTTTATTCTGTCTCCCTCACTGCGCGCGCCGGGTCTCTCTCGAAATTAAACATTTCAGGGTAAAAACACATCATACAGCTGATAATACTGTATATGGCGCTGCGTGTCATCCATACAAATCATGGAAAAAACTGTAACAAATTATTTAGCCTTTGTTACTTCAAAGACACAGCATGCCTAGTTGAATTCACCTTACAATAAAACGAGGTTGATCGCGAATTAAAGAGCACTGTTTATACTACTATATATATTGTATATATTACACTGCTCACTCCCATTCGCATTTTGACCACAAAGTACGGTGGTACGATTTGTCACTCTAAACTACGCAAAAACCTGGTGACGCTTCTGTGCACGCGCAGTCCTCAAATCAAGCAACAGCAAAAGAAGTGGAGTTCGACCAATCATATATCAAGCAGCGATAATTGACAGATGCGTAAGGCCTATCATTAAAAAGAGACTGAAAATCGACAGCAATAAAGAATCCCGCTCAATCCTCTTCCACTCCCGCGGCCCGCAGATTGACTGAGTTCATCAGCAAGGACAGTAGGCCACAGTAGTCACAGCACTTCTGACTACTGAAGGTAAATGGGCTTGGGTGGATGTGGAAAGCTGAAATATTGTCTTTAGTTAACTTAATCTGGATTCGATGATCTCACGGGAGTGATCGCATGGATTATCTTAAAATACTCCGTCATTCACGGTCACTCAGATAAGAGGAAAACATCCTTCAGCCATGCAAATTATAAAATGCTTAAGCATTGATGAACAACAAATCTAAATAAAATTAAAATCGCTGTGGCTTAGTGATTATGAAAGTTCTGTGACTTGTGGATTACTGATAAACGTGAGGTGTTTATTTATTCATTCTCAGTGTTGAGAAACGTAGCCTGCATGTTACGTTATATTGTTAATAATAACTAAAGTACCTAATTATGTTACATAATTATTTTGTATGAAAACTAGCGCATTAGTTACTTATGGATTAAAAAGTACCGTATCAGTGCTGCGCGAGCTCTCTCACAAACACAGACCGCGCGCACAGAGAGAGAAGAGAGAAGATAATTGTAAATTGACGGGCTAAGTTTAAATTTTTTTTCTGTCAAAATGTCAGAAAGCATTGTGTATTATCCATCCGTGTTTTTAAAATTCGTTAAAAGACAGACGTTGTACTGTTAACACAGCCCCATATTTCAGATTCATCTAAACTTATACTTGATATTCTTTTTAGAATAAGTGATTCGTTTTGCTATTATTGGTTATGTGACAGGACTCCTGTCTATTAATTGTCAACTATTTTCTAGAAATATGTTTGTATTGGCTAACGTTTATTCAGCTAATGCGTGTCCTGTTTAAAGGAGCATTTCACCCGTGGGAACATTCATCTTTATTGAAAGTGGGTCATGTATGTAGTCGAAATATAATAACATTTTCGAATTTGGTGCCTTTTTGACCGAGTAAAGACAGAAAGTAACTTTAGGGCACATTTGTACTGAAAACCACAACTCCCACAATGCACCACATTGCACAGCTCCGCAAGCCACTCGCACTAATCCAGAACAACGCTGAGGAGGTATCCGCCTATCAGATTCAGAGAAAGCACTCTACCGTCTACAAGGCTGGGTGCCGCCAGAGTTTGAAATTCATTTCACAGAAAAAAAAATCTAGTTTGTTTCCGAAATCATTATTGAATTACTCCTCGTTTCTATTTATGATGAATGTTCAGTCCGAACATTGTAATGCAATTTGGATTTGCAAAATAAGAATAAAAATATGTAGGCATGACCATTTTTGTTATCTATTATCATGTAAGGTAACAGTAGGTTAGTAACATTAGTTCCACTGATGGAATGTTGGTCGTCCAAATTTATTTAACATACACGTGGAATAAAACACTAATAAGGAACACAACGTAAATGTGATTATGTGAACCATTTATTTCAATAATGATATCAACAAAAATAATTATGTTAACAATAAAAGTTCAACAATACAATAGTAACAACAATAGTTCCTCCTGAGCTTCCTCAACTTACTGGTGCCGGCAGTACTGGCAATCTGGAGCTGGATATTTCAGTCGGATTGCCGACACGAGCGGGTAGAATGCGAAACTTACTTGTGCCGGCAGTACAGTGCCGATGCAGAAGACCTCCCTGTTACGGACGATACAGTTTTGAACGATGTAGGCTACTCTACTCTTATGTGTATGACCAAAAAATTACGGAGTGATTCAACGTGATAACGTAGTTCCCGGCACGTTGCAGATCAGCTCAGTCTGAACAATTGTACTTAAAAAGTATGTATGTGTATATGTATATATATATATATATATATATATATATATACACTGTATATATATATATTTTTTTTAAATGACCTATCGTTTCGCTAGATAAGACTCTCTTCCTCAGCTGCGATCGTGCACAGCATGTGTTGAAGCACTTCAAAGACCTTTGAAACTGTATTGATTTGGACTTCAACACTCTGGTTGCCATTGAAGTCCATTATTCGAAGAAAAATCCAGAAATGTTTTCCTCAAAAAACTTGTTTTCTCTTCCAATGAGGAAAGAAAGACATGGATATCTTGGATGGCATTGGAAGGGGGTGAATTATTAAAAAAAATCATTTTGAGGTGAACTAATCCTTTAAGAGGGACAGTGATGGAAACATTATTTACGGCAGGTCCAGATCATCCCGAAAACAAGCAGGTCAGATTTTTTTAAATTCATGTTAATTAAAATGTAGACTTTATCTCCAGATCTAGCTTTACATCTTGGAATGGTATATAATATGATCACAAGGTTATGGGTCTGAATTAGAACAAATCTGAGGTTATTATTACACACCTGTGCCTAGCAACATGTAAAGTTTGTGTCATTGAGTGTAAAAAGCAACAGATTTTTTGATACAGCAGGTCCCAGTCACAGCCAGAGTTGGAAGACTGGTGTCTCTCATGTCAGGGCTCCGGAAACCAGTGAGTAAGTGACCAGTGACTTTCCTTCTGTTACTGCAGGTGTGTTCTTTATTTTGACTGCACTGGTTCGAAACAGTATGTTCATTTATTATAAAATGACCATTGTTAATGCCATTCTCTTTTGTTATAATAAACTACTGTTATTTAAATATTGTGCATTGTTTCAACAGAGTCATTCCTTCAAGAGCTTAAACGCTCACTGGGTGAGGACATACATGAGGATGAAACGGCACTTCAAGCCTCAACAGACTGGTCGACCCGAAAGAGCCTCATATCAGGGTGATGGGAGAAAGAGAGACCCCGACTGGTCAACACCATGGTGGCTCGACAACATGCGGCAACTCGGATCTGCCAACAGTGTGGAAACGGTCCAGCCGTTATCCGTTGTTGTGACTGCCGACCACACCCATTCTTCTGTGGCCAGTGTGATGTCAGGGTCCACCGAGGTCAAGTGTTCCACAACAGGGATTGAATGACACGTGCATTTTTTCATCCGTTGCCTGCCACAACTCGTGTTGTGGAGAGGTTTCTAACCCAGTGTGGTAAGCTGTAGTTTTTGAAAGTCTCATTCTCAGACTTGTTAATTCCAGTTATCACCTGAAAAACTAAATACTGTTTTCTGATAGGTTGATGAAGCCATCAAGTACATCTGGTTTAAAAATAGTTGCCAGTAAATAAATATGTTATTCTTTAATTCTCATCCATGTGTTTTTGTTTTTTTCAAGAGCGTCTTGTACATTTGGAGATGCCAGAGACAATATGCGGTTGTCTACGAGGATCGTCCAGTGTCATCGCAGGACAGTCCATAGTTGTGGTTACAATGAATGGTAAGAAGAACTTTATGGGTGGGGTGGGGTGGGGGTCACTTCTGTAGAAGTGGCTGCAGAATTTCACCCACAGCTATTTGCTGATCACACCTCGTATATACTCCCTCTCACTTTCTGTCACAACCCTTATGAAAATCAACCATGGTTTTACTATAGTAAAACTGTAGTTAACTACGACTGTAGTAACCATGGTATTTTGGTGCGAACAATGGCTCTTAAAAACCATGGTTTTGGTACCATGGTTTTACTACAGTTATATTGTAGTAATACTATAGTAAAACTGCAGTTAACTACGACTGTAGTAACCATGGTATTTTGGTGCGAACAATGGCTCTTAAAAACCATGGTTTTGGTACCATGGTTTTACTACAGTTATATTGTAGTAATACTATAGTAAAACTGCAGTTTTACTAAATTATCTTGAATTACATTTAAGCCATTTAGTTACAACCAGGCCAGCTGACAGTCTTGCCTGGGCCCGGGACAAGATAATCTTAGATGGACCCCCACCCCCCACGATTTATTTTTATTTTTATAAAACACCATATACTTTTACCCAAACTGAATAATAAAAACACGTTTAAATGGGTACATTTTCTATAAATGACTTTATTTTCTTTTCTGACATAGCCTACTACAGTTCTTGTTAAAACACAGACATGCAAAATCTGTGCATTTTGGGCACTTTTTGTGTGAAATCATATTTATTTTTTGTCCATCAAAAGTGTGCTTTCACTTTTAATTAAGCATGAGCAGTGCAGCAAAAATAGACTCGGATCCGGCCCATTATCTGTTCACCGATGATGACAGTGACGCATTTCAGCCGGCTTTTTATTTCTCATCTCCATAAATATTCAATTCAATTCAATTCAAATTTATTTGTATAGCGCTTTTCACAATACACATTGTCTCAAAGCAGCTTTACAGAAATTGCATTTCGGAAATGTACATAGAAAAATACAGTTAGTTAATCAAGTATTAATTTATGGCATAACATATCGCCGGCTTTGAGTCGTCTCTTCACAGGCGTCGAGTCGTCTCTTCACAGGCGTTGGGGCATCTGAAGTCTCCGTGAGAGGCCGGATACAAACT
The DNA here is from genome assembly GCF_051911475.1 of Siphateles boraxobius. Classification (NCBI taxonomy): domain Eukaryota; kingdom Metazoa; phylum Chordata; class Actinopteri; order Cypriniformes; family Leuciscidae; genus Siphateles; species Siphateles boraxobius. The sequence goes on from NW_027508851.1 coordinate 180,129, forward strand.
GGAGCTGACGAACGCTATTTACCTCGGGACTAGCGTCCCGAGATAACAGCAGAAAGGCAGATGGGAAATAATTAGCATAGCTGATGTTCATAATGTTAATGCATTCGAACTGATTCAGCAGTAGTATCAAAGGTTAAGCATTAAGTGAATGCTTGGTTAAAGAGATGCGTCTTTAATCTAGTTTTAAACTGGGACAGCGAGTCTGAGTCTCGTACAATATCAGGAAGGCTATTCCAGAGTTTAGGAGCTAAATGCGAGAACGCCCTCCCTCCTTTAGTGGACTTAGATATCCTAGGAATGACCAGAAGCCTCGAATTTAGTGATCTTAAAGAGCGCGATGGATTGTATGGCGATAGAAGGTCTGTTAAATACACAGGAGCTAAACCCTTTAGGGCTTTATAGGTCAGTAGGAATACTTTGTAATTGATACGTAACTTAATAGGTAACCAGTGTAGAGATGATAAAATAGGTGTTATATGATCATATTTTCTTGATCTAGTAAGAACTCTAGCAGCTGCATTTTGCACTAACTGTAGCTATATATCTAGTAGTAAAGCTAATGCAAGGGCTGGAAATCAATTAATTCTTTGCTAATACTTCCTCGTCATCATGTAGAGCGCAGTTCGCACCGCTTTCTCCTTTCCACGAGCGCGTGCTCTCCCGTGGCGTCTGTCGTTGCTATGCAACAATGAACTTAGGCGCGCCTGTCAAAACGAGCGCGCCGCGTCGCTATTATGAGCTAATATCCAAAATATTTCCATATGTGGCTCTTTCCTCCTTTCTTATCAACAAGTGGATTTACAGCTACCACATCAGCAGCACCGCCGGTCTCAATGTCTCAGCACTTTTATGAAGAGGACGCAACTGCACGCGCTTCGGGCATGCACGCGCATCAAGTACCGGGTTTGAGAAAACCTGGTACTGTGGCGTGACGTTTAAAAAAAAATAGTACCGACTTGGTACCGAAGTACCGGGTCTTCGACAACACTCAAAAACGTTGGCTGCGCTGTTTCTTACCTTGCTCTACGTTGACTTTACTAACGTTAGTTCTAGCTTCACAGTCACCACCTTTTTTAAAATATTTGTTTAGGACATCTCAAAGGCCTCTATTTTCTTCTTCTCTTCTTCTCCTTTCTTTTCTTTTCTGAGCACCGGACTTGTGCTGACCGGACATTTTGAGCGTAACGTTATCCTATTGAACTTCAAATCAAATGACAACATCAAATTTTGATCAGTGGCCAAACCATTTTTGTTTTGGGGGTGGGGGGGTTCTTGACCACTATTTCAAGGACAATTAGGAAGAAAACAAATAAAAAGCTTTTATGTAACTCAAATATTAGCTATTTTTTCCACAAATATGCCTATTTTATTTATTTTTTAACAATTATTCCATAATTTAATGAGGGCCCAGTTCGGACGAGGCGAAGGCCAGGGCGGAGCAGGACGTGATGGCGGCCATGGAGGTGAAGCCCCTGCAGACGACCATGGCGGCGCAGCCCTCATGGTCTCCTCACCGGACCCTTGGGCCCCCCCCAAAAAATACTTGAGGAAATCCACGGGTTCAGGAAAGCCCTCCCGGAGCTTGAAGGGCGCAGGAAGGGCGAGGCGCAGAGGCGGGGCCGGCAGGGCGAGGCGCAGAGGCGGGGCCGGCAGGGCGAGGCATCTGGGAACGCCCTCCGGAGCCTGGCGAGCAAAACGAGTCCTCCTCCTCCTGCGACGGCGCTTCACTGGGCTTGAAACTTTCACTTGGTTGGATTTCACTTGACTTGGAACTCGACTCACTTGACTTGGAACTCGACTCACTTGACTTGGAACTCGACTCACTTGACTTGGAACTCGACTCACTTGACTTGGAACTCGACTCACTTGACTTGGAACTCGACTCACTTGACTTGGAACTCGACTCACTTGACTCGGCGGCACTCGACTCACTTGACTCGGCGGCACTCGACTCACTTGACTCGGCGGCACTTGACTCACTTGACTCGGCGGCACTCGACTCACTTGACTCGGCGGCACTTGACTCACTTGATTCGGCGGCACTTGACTCACTTGATTCGGCGGTACTTGACTCGGCAGTTGACTCACTTGACTCGGCACTTGATTCACTTGACTCGGGACTTGACTCACTTGACTCGGGACTTGACTCACTTGACTCGGGACTTGACTCACTTGACTCGGGACTTGACTCACTTGACTCGGTGGCACTTAGCTCGGCGGCACTTGACTCACTTGGCTCGGCGGCACTTGACTCACTTGGCTCGGCGGCACTTGACTCACTTGGCTCGGCGGCACTTGACTCACTTGGCTCGGCGGCACTTGACTCACTTGGCTCGGCGGCACCTGGCTCGGCGGCACTTGACTCGGCGGCACTTGACTCGGCGGCACTTGACTCACTGGATTCGGCAGGGCTCACATGAGGCGCAGGCTCGGCGGGGCAGACGAGAAGTGCGGGCTCGTCGGGGCTCACGTGAAATGCATGCTCGTTGGGGCTCACGTGAAATGCATGCTCGTCGGGGCTCACGTGAAATGCATGCTCGTCGAGGATCACGTGAAGCGCGGCCTCGGTTGGGCTTACGAGAGGCGACGAGAGCCCGGCAGGTGTCGAGTAGAACAAGCCCGTAATCGAGAAGAGATCATCCAAGGAGCAAGCCTGAGCAATATACCGGTCAAGAGTCCATTCAGTAAAATCCCTCGGCATCCATCGAGCGATCTTATAATCCAGCCCGTTCCAAAACAGGTCCATGAGCTGGATCTCATCTAGCGCTCCCAGATGGCAAATGGACAGAAAATCCTTCGCGTACCTTTGGACGGACTGGCCCTCTTGCAATAGCGTCGACAGGTATTCTCCCAGAGCCCGGTTGCTGACAACTGCTGGATTCATTTCGTGGTGAGTTGTTCTGTAACGTAGTGCTTTAGAAATAGCGATGAGGCTGGATCCAGACGCAGTGTGGCTTTATTAACAAACTTAGACAGGAACAGGATTCAAAGACTCAGAAACAGGACTCAAGGATACAGAAATAACCAACGTTAACATCTATCATACATTCAACAACTCACCAAGACAGGGCAGGAACACAGGGCTTAAATAATCAGGGACAAACGAGCTAACAGGATAACAAGGGGGCGTGGGAAAATCAGAAACACCTGGGAAAACTAATGAACAAGACAGGGAACCAAAGAACATGACAGGACACAAACCCATATCGTGACACCTCTAAAATGTATATAACCTGTAAACACTTGCCCAACACAAGCATGTTTGCAATTTATACTGTACATACATTAACAGGATTACAACAATATTACTTAACAAGAACAATAAATACTATAAATTCAGAAGAAATGAGCAGTTCTTTTAAGAATGTTTTAAATGATATCCACTCACAAGAGATGGAGACATGGAGTCACCTCCACACTTTAAATTCTAGGTGATGCAGCATCCATGCCAGTAGGTGTCAGTTTGAGTCTGTCATGTAGGCCAGTAGGTTACAGTCCGGCTTTGGTTTGGTTCGGTCTTTCAGCCCAAATGGACGCAGGACCTAAAGTGAGAAGAATACACACCACATTAACACACGGCTTGCTGGAATACTCAACTGTTATTGGTCAGTTGCACATCGAGTAGCCATGTGAAAGCCCGACTATCGGTCCAATGGCGGTCTTCCAATAATACAGGTGAAGGTCTCTGCGCGTTACGGTCTTTCCTTTTACGCAACACAAGAAGATTAAATGGAATACATTTCCTCATATGTATTAACTCGTTAATCATCTGACTCCATTAATGAAAAAGGTTTTAATGATATCTGGGCATCATTAAAAGTGAGCGAATGTTTGATTATTCTTTTTTAACTCTTTAATTATGTTTTACCCGCTAAGATTAGGAAGCTATGTCACTCAGAGGTCCTCGCGTCTTCCGATCTCATGATCGCAATCTCGCCAGTTTCGGTCACCAAACAGAGGTAATTGGCTAATATCTTAGACGGTCGGATTCACCTTTACACAATCAAAAATACTTTTATATAGCCCCCTTGAATTTGTATACACTTAATTTAAAGTAACGTTTGCTTCAGGCAGATCTATGGCCACTATTACAGATATAAATTAACCAACTTTATTCCTAACCAAATAGCTTTGGATTGGCCATGTCGGTTTCCCACATACACTCATCTAAAGTAACATTAAATTAAAACAGAGGTAAAACAGACGCACCCAGATTTAGGTTGGTCGAGCAGTATTTTTGCTGCCCTAAACGGAAATAACTCTTCTCTGCAAAACAAGTACATGTGAAGTGATGCCAATTAGTTGTCACTAATCTGACATAAACTTGCAGGAACATAAAAAAAAAAGGTTTTCTACTGTGATAAGTCACTATGACTTCACTATTTACCTGGCAAACAGCTGATGGTTACACACTCTCTCTTGTCTGTATTAAAGAAGATGATAATTAGAAATTATATTTTTGCCATTCACAAGTTGTCCAAAGTCATTAAATGTAATGCTTAAGATCTGTGCATGGGATAGACAATTCTGTGTGGATGTCAAAATATATTAACAACACGGAACAAGATTTTAGATTCAAATTCAATTTGAATTGGTTATAGATCTGCCTGGCTCTCACACCAGCCAATCACTGCGCACTCCCTCTCCCACTTCGGTTCACCTTCGTAACACAAAATAAGATATTTTTAATGGAATTCTGAGTGCTTTTAGTCCCTCCATTGGGAGCAATGCAACTAACACATTCAAGGCACAAAACAATAGGAAAGACATCATTGAAGTAATCCATGTGACTCCAGTGGTTTAACCAATTTTATGAAGCGATGCGGGTGCTTTGTTTGTTTTTGCAAAAAAAACAATTTAGCACTTTATTTAGGAATCATAGATTCCCAGTAGGGGGAGCACTACAACGCATGCGTATTGTGTTGACTCAAGACCGGAAGTTGTTCTGTGAATGTGCAGATAATATTATTTTGTGAATATAGAGGTAAATTATGTTTGGGGTTTTTGCCCAAAACAAAGCACTTGTATCGCTTCATAAAATTGAGGTTAAACCACTGGAGGGGTAATTTGACTGTGACGTCTTCCACCATGATAATGGGTTGGTATCGGGGGGTAGTGGGGTCTCACTTTCGTAGATCAACATTTCTTGCTCTAGCACGGCTCCTATATCTAAGGGACTTTCTGATGCGTCTGCTCCTTGGCGGTAAACATCACCAATAAGGTCCCCCATAGCACTGAGAGCTATTTTCTCCTGGCGCGTTATCCCCGTAGCCAAGGCTGCTCGCTCCGCAAACACTGGCAGCTGACTTATCTCACCTTTTATTTTCTGTCGTACCTCCTGCCGTTGGTCTCGTTCCAAATGAATTAGCTGATGGAAACGCGGGTCAAGGTAGCTAGCCGTATTAAGCAGCTTGAAGGCATCTTTGTCTCGACTGTATCGATTGTAGGGGTCCGTCTTTATCTTCGTTTTCATTTCATTGAGTGCTGCCGGATCACCGGTGGATGGCTGAAGATGTGACAAAAGTACATACTTCAGGGGGAGAACAGCTGATGCTGTTGGAAATTGGTCGGTGGATAACGCCTCAGTGGCCACTTTGAATGGCTTAAGCACTGCTCTCACCTACGAAAATACACACAAACATAATTAGAATAACTTTATGGCTAGCAGCTCAACGTAACGCAGTTATGCATATGCTGCTATTCCCTCTTCTGTAGGGTATTATTAATGAAACATCTAGCCTATTAATTGGTCAATCAATATCACCTGGTTATGCATACACACAGTACGTAGGCCTACATCATTTTTGTTACTCACCTGCTCCATAAGGGTCCGCTCGCTGGTAGTCAACTCGAGATGACCAAGTTTCTTCTCCATGATGACCGCTGCTACCGAAGCTTGTTGCTCGGTTGCCCGACACACCATGTCGTAAGTGCTGTTCCATCGGGTAGCGCAGTCGTTAATTAGCTTCGCAGGCTTAAGACCAAGCAGCTTCTGCTTGGATTCCAAAAGTAGCTGTCGGTAGTGGATTTGTTAAAATGCATTGCTGTGGCCTAAAGTCTGCTGATTGGAGTTTCTATAGCTCGCACTGCCAGCCCTTTCCTCACAGCCAGGTTAATGGTGTGTGCCATGCACGGGACATTGACGGCCTGCAGGTGCCTCTCAACAGCATTGATATAATTAGCCGCGTTGTCAGTGGTGATGGAAAGCACTGACTCACGACTAACGTTGTACTCTCCGAGTATGTTTGAGATGCACTCAGCAACGTTCTCGGCGGTGTGGCTTTTCTGCGCTTCAGCCGTTTTGAGAATTACATCTTTTTATTCCCAGTCATTATCTATAAAATGTGCGTTGACCGTCACATATGCCTCTGTGGCAAGTGATGTCCAGCCATCTGTGGTCAGGGCGATCTTTTTTTCACTGATCATTTGTCTGATGTTGTCTGAAGTTGTGTCATAGAGGTTGTAAGGCCGTTTAACTCGATCCAATGGCGGTATTCGAATTAGCGGTGAAGGTCTTTGCGTGTTACTGTCTTTTCTCGTGGTAAAGTATTTTTGGTTAAATGCAATACATTTTATCTTATGTATTAACTCGTTTCATCTGACTCCATAAAATGAACAGGTTTTTTCAATAATATCTGTGCATCATTAAATGTGAGCGAATGTTTTACTATTCTTTTAAACTCTTGAATGCAAATAATGTCAAAGTCAATTAGAATAATCAAATATCACAATTTAATATGTCAGGTAAATGTATCATTATAATTTCATAATCAATTCAAGGATAATCAATGCAAAACATCAAATGCTCTAGAACCAAGAGGAAAAAGTTTACCCGACAAGAAATGCGTGAGGCAGAGAGACTCGCAACTCTCAGCCTCACGGGCCGATCTCAGATATAGAAAAAAGCCCTGAGCTCTCGCTGCGTTTCATTATATACCAAGACCTCATTTCAAGTCTAAACATCAATCACAGTGGAAATTTACCTGTAAGTCACCATTTGCTAGCAGTGGAAAATTAGCATTCAGTCAAATGGTCGAAGGTGTTAACTCAAAGACACACCCTCCAGTATTGGAGGGTGTGGAAGATATTTTTAAACTTCCTAAGAACTTTATTACCTTTTGGGTTTACTTCTTTGGGAATGAGACATTTGTACCAGTCGTACCGAGACATTTCAAATAATACCAAATATGTATAAAACTAGATGATAATCATTCACATTAAACCATTTAGATTCTTGTGTGAATTTGGGAGACCTCTGCCAGGATGAAGAATGGGGGAGAGAAATGTAGATTAGGATGAGGGAGGTGAGACCTTCGTCTCAATAGTGCATGAGGGGGAGTTGAAATGTTAATTTCCTTTGTTTTCTCAGAGAGTGGCCCTCTCTCTTAAAGTCCTTCAAGTTTTTCCAGTCTCACAAGGTTCACAACTCTGTCAGTGATTTTTGCGTGGCTAGGAACCGTGTAACTTGGCTCAAGCTCGTGAATACAATTTTTAAATCCAGACCCCTGCGTGATGTTGATCGGTCTCCTGTATTTACAGATAAACCGTGTCAGTTTGTCTGCTATCTTATTTTGGCGGACAGCTGGTAAGCCCCGTGATGAGGAGGGAGGCAGAAAATAAGTAATTCTTGCCTGTTTTAGCGGCGGTTCCTCGGACAGATCGCCAAGCCTGTCAGGGTGTAACGTTGTCAGGTGTGCCCTCAGGTTGCTAGTTGTAGAGTGATATTTCATTTGTACTTTGCATATTCTGCAGATTGACACTTCTTTATTTGTGATTTTCCCATTTATGGTTTGAAATCCAAACACCTTCCACACATCGCTTCTCAAATTGTCAGGAGTGGGGATCTCCGTTTCGACATTGCTACGGTCATCCCCCAAACCAACCCCCACCCAAGTGAACATCTCCAACAACAGCGCTTGCTGAATATCAAGGGATATTAACATCTAGTCCTAGTAAGCATAGTTTGTATGTTAGTGAGTATGTTAGTAGTGTAGTGTATGCATGTATGGTCAGATCTGTTTCAGTCTATTTTATTCACCCCTTTTCTTGAAGGCTTGACCCACATGTTTCTTGGCTTATTTTCAAAGGGCTTAGATGAAGTTTGTTGCATCTTTGCCTTGGACTGGGATCGTCTGTGATCTGATGGGTGTCAGTCCAATTGAATTGTATTCGAATTTCGGAATTCGTTCCAACAGCCTGAATTCACTTAAAGCTTCATATAAAGTACCCAGAAAAGTAAACTGTAAGCTACAGCCCTATTTTACAGTGCAAATCCGCTCCATACTTTGCACTTCTATGATAGAAGCTTGTTCCCACATTTAAGGGGATAGTTCACCAAAAAATTTAAATTCTGTCAGTAATTACTCACCCTCATGTTGTTCCAACCCCGTAAGACCTTCGAAACAAAAAATAAGATATTTTTGATTAAATCTGAGAGCTGGATCACTCCTCAATAGGCTTCTAAGGGATTCCAAGTGACTACAGTGGCTCAATCTTCATTTTATCAAGCGACGAGAATACTTTTTGTGCGCAAACCCCCCCCCCCAAAATAACGACTTTATTTCAACTATTCAGTTCCTTCTCTTTGGGCCTCTAGTCAGTTCACGTAGTGTGTAAGCGTAGAGCTACGTCACACGTAGGCTCACTATTGGCCGACGCTGGTCATGTGTGTGATGCGTGTGACGTACAACACAGAGGCGCTGCGCTGTTACACTACGTGAACTCACTCGAGGCCCACAGAGAAGGAAATGAATAGTTGAATTAAATTCATTATTTTTGCTTACAAAAAGTATTCTCGTCGCTTGATAAACGTAAGATTGAGCCACTGTAGTCACTTGGACTATTTTAACAATATCTTTAATAACTCTTCGGGGAACAAGTTTCAATCTCTGAAGAAGCCTGTGGACTAGTATGGAGGAGTGATCCAGCTCTCAGATTTCATCAAAAATATCTTAATTTGTGTTTCCGAAGATGAACGAAGGTCTTACGGGGTTGGAACAACATGAGGATGAGTAAAAACTGACAGCATTTACATTTTTGGGTGAACTTTCCCTTTAAGAAATTGTGTCTATGCTAAAGTGAAAGCAATTTATTTGTGTAATTTTAAGCACGGCCATTGTGAACAGTATTTATCATGCACACTTGAATGTGCAAAGTAGAGCTAGGGCTACTGTATGGTGAAAGGCAAGATGTTCACCAAAAAATACAATGAACAAGTCACATGGACAATATTTTTGATACTTTCAGAATTTCACCCAATAATGGAAATTCTGTCATTAATTACTCACCCTCTTGTAGTTTTAAACCTGCAAGACTTTAGTTCATCTTTGGAACACAAATGAAGATCTTTTAATGAAATGGGAAAGTTTTCTGTCCTTCCATTGACAGCTATGCAACTACCACTTTGATGCTTCAAAAAAGTTCTTAGAGATTTAAAAACTAATCCATTTGAAATGAGGAGTTAAGTAATTTTTTTTTTAAGAGACCACCGCTTTATATAATAAACAGATTGAATTTTGATTTTATTCACATGTAAACATTGAACAAACACAAGCTAGACCGCACTTGCTTTGACAAGCGAGAACAAACCTCAGTGGTTGTTGCGGAAGCTTACGTGCTGCGAAACACTGGAGAATGAACCTCATTAGTTTTCGCACGTCAAGCAAACATGTTTGACCTTTCATTTACCACAAATGATGTGCGAATTGAAGAATATTTATATGTAAATAAAAGCCCTAAATTAAATATGTTCATCATATAAAACGATTGTATCTCTACAGAAAAACTTTGACTAAACTGCTCGATTCAAATTATTTTACGATCACTTTATTATGGTAGCATACAGGCAGCAAAAGACAATTTGAAATGTAATATGCAAAATGTCAATATATTATTCAAATTTACATTTTCCATACCATATGTGCAATGTTTGGGGCAAAGTGACAATTCAAATTTAATAATATAATTAAAATATAATCCCCCTCCTAATAATGTCCAGAATGGTACCAAACGTCTACAGCAGTACAAATAGGTTCTGTACTCATAAAACGAGGCATTGGAAAGTTTGAAACATCAGGAGTTTATTTAAATAACACTTGCCTGACGGCTCCGGCTACTGCTAACCTGACGGTGACGTCACTTCAGTGATTTGGGAAAAGCCCGTAAAAGTCCTGACAGAAAGCGATGCATAAGGATGTAGTAATTTAGACTAAACCACTCAACTCATATGGGTTAGTTTTACAATCACTTTATGAACTTTTTAAAGCGTTAAAGTGGTAGTTGCTTAGCTGTGTATGGGGGGGTCAGAAAGCTGTCAGATTTCATTATTAAGATCTTCATTTGTGTTCCAAAGATGAACGAAAGTTTGGAACGACATGAGGGTGAGTAATTAATGACAGAATTTTCATTTTTGGGTGAACTTTCCCTTTAACATGTTCAAGCTAAAATTGTAGCAAAATTATCATTTAAATGCTATTTTTCTTAATTGCATTTACACTCAGTTAAGACACTTACGATTGTATTTTTATTAAATACCGCAATGAATGTAGCAAAATTACATGCGGATTTGAAAATGCATTCCGAGCCAATCACATCCCCGTCCTGTCAATCACTGCATCAAATGCCTTAATTTGCTACAATATTAGCTTGAGCATCTTAAACATCTAATTTCTGTAATACATTTTAATTGTCATTTTTAAAAACTTATAAAATGTTCATGTTTAAATTATATGTTAAAGCTAGTGTAGTAATGCAAATTATTACATTATTGATTTTGAATAATTTTTTTGCTCCAGATGTTGCACACATCGTATGGAAAATGTAAATTCAAATACAGAAATACATTGCCATTTTACACATTGCATTGCCATTTTGCACGTTACATTTCAAATTGACATTTGGTACCTGTATGCTACTATACTTTATGAATTAAGTGAAAGACATCTTTCAGATTTCATTTGAAGTGCAGTTTTACTGTGCTTTATCAAGATTGACATCACTCTGTCATTATGGCAAACAAACTCTTAGGACTAAAAATTCAAACTCATCAGAAAAAATAATATCATAAGATTAAGAAACTCAAATAACTCATAGTACTGATACTTGCCTCACAGCTGAGGATGCAGTCATGCTTTCAGATGTGTGAACAGGTGGTGGTGGCGCAGTGGATAAGACACATGCCTTTGGTGTGAGAGACCTGGGTTCGAATCCACTGTGAGACACCAATGTGTCCCTGAGCAAGACACTTAACCCCTAGTTGCTCCAGAGGTGTGCGACCTCTGACATATATAGCAATTGTAAGTCGCTTTGGATAAAAGCGTCAGCTAAATGAATAAATGTAAATGTGATCAGTGAGACCAGTTTACCCATCATCTTCATTAGGGCTGCAACTTTTTTTGATAATCAATTAATTGGACGGTTATTTTTTCGATTAATCGGATAAAAAGTTTTTAAATTAAATTTGATTTTTTGTTTTTTATAACTAAATAAAACCCTAAATCAGGGTATTTATGTTTAAAAGTATACTTTAAAGGGGTGGTAAAACAAATTTTTTCGAATGCTTGATTGTGTTTGTGTGTTGCACTGTAACATGTGTTCATGCTTCGTACACTGCTCTGTCCCTCCTTGTAAAAACGGTCTGATGGTTTCCGGGTTCTATGAAGCCAGTCCCTCAGAAATACGCAATGGGCTCAGATTGGTTAGCTGGCCCAGTGTGTTGTGATTCGCTAACTGCCTAGTGCACGTTTTCCGGAAACGTCACGCCCCTTGCCTTTACCGGTAGCCTAGTTTGTGCTTTGGTGTATTATAAACGATGGCGTCAACAAAACCATACAAAACCGAATCAGACCCAGAGAATGTTAGTGAAGATGATCGAGCAGAACCTGTTCAAGAACGGCTGTTAAACGACGTTTCAGAAAGGTTTGTTTTTTGTTTTCTCATTACCTTTTAGATACGCTGTTATTTAATTGTACTAATTATTGTAGTATTACAAAAAAATAAGCTTCATAAACAAGAAATTCAAATAATCGTTCTAATAAATTATACTACAGTCCTCAAAGGGATTTTTTTTAGTAAAGACTGCGGATCTATAGTGATCGTAACTGACTGTATGGAAGTTACTTTTGTATTTTTAGAACGATTGTAGCCAAATATCTGTCGACAGAACTATCAACCCAAAACGAACACTAAACATTGGATTTACTACAGTAGCCAAATCAAACACAGAACCATGTTTATGTAGAACATGTTTATGTTTTGTAGTAATATATAAAAGCTCTAATCAAAGAATAATTAGAACTCTAATTCCAAGTTCGCTGTTGAGATTTTAAATAAAGTTTGTAACGTTAGGTGTTTGTCGGATAACGTTAAGTATGAATGAGCATTTAACACACAAACCACTGTTAATTTAACATAAAAGCAAGCAGTTACTGCGTGCATGGTCTGACATTACTGAATGCACGCAAAGCGCGCTCCCTTAATAGCCTAATTCCTAAAAAGCTGACAGTTCATCGCGATCTCACAAATCTGTTATTATCAATGAAGCTGACTGCACAATGAATCTTTCATAATATCCACACTTTGTTTGTTATAATTAGAGGATTTGCCAGCATACAGAATTCAGCACTGAACAAAAAAGTTTTGAGCGGTGAGGAGAGCCTATCTTAAATGCTTCTGATTGGCCATTGCGTTCAAGAAATCAACACACATGTCTGTGATTGGCTACATCGCTCAACGCTGCAAACATGTTATGAAAAGAAACTCTGGCCTGTAAATCGTTTCTATTTTGTTTCAGTTGTTTTTCTTGCTTTTCTGCAACAGATGAATAAAAATCTATTAGTTTTAATATGTTGTATTTGTTGTATTGTTACTTAATTTTACAAAAACAATAAAAGATGCGATGGCACAAGAATCCTTAGATGCTCACTTCTTTTAATCCAGATCGAACTCACATGTACATCTCACAGACTCTCTTGTATCTACACTGATCAATCGCCCTTCTCTATCCCCCTCTAGTGTTCAGTTCTTGTAATAACAGTTTATGTAGACACAACATCCCCCCAATACGTAAGATATTTTCCTTCCCACTTAATCTATCAGTAATTACCATAAAACAAAAAGATGTTTCATTCCAACATTAAGCAATAACCCAAGGAAGTAAAATTGTTTGAACAGTATTTTTTTTTTTGAATATATTGCTTGAGTACAAAAACAAGCTTATCTTAATTATAACAGGAACAGAACGTATAAGCTATAGGCTATGCAATGTATAACTATACATTTACGTCTCGAAATCTTTTAGCCATGAGGGAGGGTTGCGCATTCTTGACGGACGTTCCTCAGCCCGCGGAAAGTTATCAGCTTCATTACAGAAAGAACTTTGCTCCGCAAGCTCAGCTGCAGGATCAGGCATCTGAACAGCTCGTGCCAATCGTGAGGAATGCCATTTCCTTCCATCCTCTAGCAAGTAGGTATTCGGACCCACTTGTTTCTCAATTTCAACAGGATCAGAAAATTTGCAGTGTCCCTTCGGCACATGCTTGCGCACTCGCACCCTGTCCCCCTCTTTAAGGATAAGCCGTCGTGCTCCACGTTTTGCATCAGTATAACGCTTTATTTGAGATTGCTTAAGAACAACTCGCTTGTGAACATCCGTTGGCTGGAGAGTGCTTGCAGGGGAATGAAGGGCAACGTTCAGTTTTGTTCTCATCTTCCGCCCATGGAGTAATTCGAAGGGTGAAACTCCCGTGGTGGCATGTGGAGTAGAGCCATAAACTTGAAGAAAGTCTGTAACAGCACGTTTCCATGGCTTAGATTGTACTATAGCCGACTCTACACAGTCCTTTAGAACTCTGTTAAAACGTTCTATAGCCCCGTTCGCGGCTGGATTATAGACAGCCGTGCGAACTGCCGCAATGCCTATTTCTCGCAGAAAGGTGGTGAACGCATCCGACGTGAATTGTGGCCCATTGTCCGTAACCAACTCTACCGGGTAACCATGGCGACTGAAAATGCCATTGAGAAAGTCAATAACAACCCCTGTCGTCACAGACGATGTAAAGGCAACTTCTGGCCATTTGGAATAGTAATCAGTTAAAGTAATAGCGTACTTACAGTCCCAACCAGCAGTGTCAAACGGGCCAACAATGTCCATTCCCAGTTTACTCCATGGTGCATCTGGAAAAGGTACCGGTTGGAGGGGCGCGGTAACAGTCCGAGCAGATTTATCCAGCCTTTGACACAACTCGCACGAGGAGACCTGAGTCTGGATCATCTGATCCATTCCAGGGAACCAGTATAGTTCGACTAAGCACTGCTTTGTCCTCACGATTCCCTGGTGACTTTCGTGCGCGAGAGCTATTAATGTATGTCTCAATGTCGCTGGAACTACTAGACGGGTGTCCCTGAACACCACATTGTCCTTGACACTAAGTTCAGCTGTACAGCTTTTACAGAAACAGGCTATCCTTTTTCGATTTGGGTGCATAAAGCGGTCAGTTCAGGACACGAGGCTGCAGCATTTTTGAGCTCGGATGGTGAAATCGCAGTCAGGGCAGTAGACAGTAAAGCGACCAGCTCTGGCTCATCATCAGAGGTAGAAGCAGAAGCGAGAGGAAGAGGTAACCGCGACAGACAGTCAGCAACATGATTTGAAGAGCCAGCCCGATACACAACGTCATAAGTGAAACACAGAAGGCGAGCTGACCACCGAGCAATGCGCATCCCTGCACGTCCAGCTCCCCGCGTAGACAGCAGTGTTGTCAGCGCCTGGTGATCAGTGTGCAGCGTAAAACGCCTGCCCCAGAGGTATGTGCGCCACTTCTCGACGGTCTTTCTCCACAGTTGAATAACGCCGTTCGGCTGAGGTTAAGGTTCGTGACGCAAATGCCACTGTGCGTTCACTGTGATCTGGTTACACCTGCGATAATATCGCTCCCAGACCATAATCTGATGCATCAGTGGACACAATGATTGGCATTTCTGGGTTAAATAGGGCAAGTGCTGGACTGTCCACTAAGCATTTCTTAACATCCATAAAGCTCTGTTGGGCATCATCAGTCCATTCAAATTCAGAATCCTGGCGCAGGCATGCACGCAACGGCTCAACAAGAGTGGCATAATTAGGTATAAACTTATTATACCAGGACAACATACCCAGAAAGGAGCGCAAGCTAGTGACATCAGTTGGAGCTGGGGCCTGCATTATTGCTTGCAGATGATCTTCATCAGGTTGGCTACCATTTCCATTCACCATGTGTCCAAGAAAGCGCAAGCAGGACTGACGGAAATTACACTTTTTCTCATTCATTCGTAGAGCGGCCTCGCCTAGACGTTTGAGGACAGCATCCAGAGCAACGTCATGATCTTGCTGTGTACGTCCGAAACAGATGATGTCATCCAAGTAATTCTGTACATTGGGAACATCTTTGAGTATTATTGACATCATTTTCTGGAATACGGCCGGAGCCGATGCGAGACCATACAGAACACGGCAAAAACGAAACAGCCCGTCGTGCGTTATAAACGCTGTGAGGTCACGGCTATCTGGATGGAGCGGAACCTGGTGGTAAGCGTTTTCCAGATCAATGGTAGAAAAAACAGTTGCACCTGACAAGGCAGCTAAAGTCTCATCCATGTGTGGCAGAGGGTAAGCATCCACTATAATAGCCTTATTAGGCTCCCGCAAATCAACTGACACTCTAATTCCTCCTGTCTTTTTTTGTACTACAACAATCGGTGAGAGCCACGATGAAGCATCAATTTTCTCTATTACACCTGCGCTGAGAAGGCGGTTCAGTTCATCAGACACAGCAGCACGTACTGATAAAGGTAGACGTCGCAGTTTTTGTCGCACAGGTACAGCGGATTGTAAGACTTTCACTTTATGCATGAACCCTTTCACACAACTTGTCGCAGGTGCAGAA
Organism: Siphateles boraxobius; assembly: GCF_051911475.1. Lineage (NCBI taxonomy): Eukaryota > Metazoa > Chordata > Actinopteri > Cypriniformes > Leuciscidae > Siphateles > Siphateles boraxobius. Next base: position 196,049 of record NW_027508851.1, read on the forward strand.
GAGGAAAGCTGCATCACTGGTGTCAGAGGAAGAGAAGCAGGTAAGTCGGCGGCCCGTGCAGAAGTGATTGTATTCCCTTCTATGCAAAGGTGTAAAGCAGATATCAAATCCATACCCATTAGAGCAGTTCCTGATTCCACAATAAAGAAAGTAGCAGAGTATTCTACATTGTCTTTAATAACAGTAGCTGGCATACAGCCTAGCACATTAATAGGCGAGCGCGAGTATGTAACTAGTTGCGCTGTCGATGGCTGCAAATGTGTACCTTTGAAGTTTTTTTCATACACAGATCGAGGCAGAACTGATACTGAAGCGCCAGTATCCACGATCAGTTCCACGTTTGCAAAGGACTTAGGCGTCTGGATGCCCACAGCACACTGTATTTTATTCTGCATGCTGGATCCTTGAATTAACAGTAACGTGTACTCGGGTAACTCAACTTCTCCAACTGTGTGCGTAGGAGCCGAACGACACACGCGTGCAAAGTGTCCCTCTTTTTTACAGTTTTTGCATATTGCTCTTGTAGCCGGGCACTCTCTTGCATTAGCCAAGTGTCCACTAGAACCACAACGAAAACATGCGCGTGTATGCGCAGCAGGTGCAGAAGATTTTGAAAGGGTATTTGCGGTGAACGTGGTTCTTTGTTGTTTGCGCTGAACGGCATTTTGTTGAACTTGGACAGCTTGCACTGGAAAACTCCGTTCCCCGATGACCTTTGTTTGTTCCGATGCAGACTCGACTTGGGTCGCAGTTGTAATAGCTTCTGCCAATGTAAGGTCAGGTCTTAAGAGCAGTCTCTCGCGAATTCGAGGATCCGACACATGCTCAATTAGCTGATCTCGAATCATGTCATTTGTATTAGGAAAATCACAAGTTGCAGCTAACTGTCTCAGTGCAGCAATATAATTCACTATAGACTCGTGAGCACCTTGCACTCGTTTCCGGAAATTATGACGTTCTACCACAACATTTATAGCAGGGGTGAAATGTGTACTCAACACAGTGATAGCAGACTCCAGTGTATCTCCAGTCTCTGGTAAAGTATAAAAAATCCTTTGTCCTTCGGTCCCTAAGCAATGAAGCAGCAAGGCTCTTTTCCTTGCCTCTGGCCAAGCATCACCTGTAGCTGCCACGACGAGAAGATAGTTGCGGAACATCCTGGTCCACGTTGTGAATGGAATGCTGGGCTCACCCGGACAAGGCAGAAATAACTCTGGAAATGGAGCGTTCAGTGCAGCCATCGTCACGCAGTATAGATGCAGACCACCTCGTCGCCAATTTGTTGTATTGTTACTGAATTTTACAAAAACAATAAAAGATGCGATGGCACAAGAATCCTTAGATGCTCACTCCTTTTAATCCAGATCGAACTCACATGTACATCTCACACTCTCTCTTGTATCTACACTGATCAATCGCCGTTCTCTATCTCCCTCTAGTGTTCAGTTCTTGTAATAACAGTTTATGTAGACACAACAGTATTCATAGATATTTCTAGTTTGTGGGAGTCCCGCGAATCGTTTTATTCTCCCACAACCAGCACACACAGAGTGAGTGCATTACCGGCCGCGCTCGCACTCGGCCATAAAATCTAGTGCCGTGCCGCACTCTATTGCGTTGGGAGTGCACGTCCTTATGCCTCAGTTCACCTCGACAAAGCACTCGCGGCGGCCAGTTTCGTTTCACAAAATGTATGTGGTATCGGGGCGTGGTATCGGAAAATTTTTATGAGTACGAGTATATGAAGACCGTATCGACCCGATCCCCGATGCCAGTATCGGTATCGGGCCATTTACATTTACATTTATTCATTTAGCAGACGCTTTTATCCAAAGCGACTTACAAATGAGAAACAATAGAAGCAGTTAAACTAACAGTAGGACAACAATACGCAAGTGCTATAACCCCTCTCAGTTTAACTTTAGTGCAAGTTTTCTTTTTTTTTTTTTTTCTTTTTTTTTTTTAGAATAGAAGAGAAGAGAAGAGAAAGTGTTAGTACTACTGAATCAAGTGCTGTCGAAAAAGATAGGTCTTCAGCAGTTTCTTGAAAGTGGCTACTGACTCAGAAGCTCTGGTTGAGTTAGGCAGATCATTCCACCAACAGGGAACAGTCATGGTAAAGGTCCGAGAAAGAGATTTTGTGCCTCTTTGAGATGGTACCACAAGACGACATTCGCTAGCAGAGCGCAAGTTTCTGGATGGCACGTAAGTCTGAAGTAATGAGTTTAGGTAAGAGGGAGCAGTGCCAGTGGTTGTTCTGTAGGCAAACGTCAGTGCCTTGAATTTTATGCGAGCGGCAACTGGCAACCAGTGCAATTTAGTGAGGAGAGGAGTGACGTGTGCTCTCTTTGGCTCATTAAAGACTACTCTGGCCGCAGCATTCTGGATCAATTGTAGAGGTTTGACAGAGCAAGCTGGAAGACCAGCCAGGAGAGCATTACAATAGTCCAGTCTGGATAAAACAAGTGCTTGGACAAGGAGTTGTGTAGCATGCTCTGTAAGGAAGGGCCTGATCCTCCTAATGTTGTGCAAGGCAAATCTGCAGGACCGGGCAGTTCTAGCAATGTGGTCTGTGAATTTCAACTGATCATCAATTACAACCCCAAGGTTCCTAGCTGACCTTGATGGCGTTATGGATGACGAGCCTAGCTGAATGGAGAAGTTGTGATGAAGTGTTGGGTTGGCCGGGACCACAAGTAGCTCTGTCTTCGGAAGGTTTAGTTGAAGGTGGTGGTCCTTCATCCAACCAGAAATGTCTGTTAGGCAGGCTGAGATACGAGCAGCTACCATTGGATCGTCAGGCTGGAATGAGAGGTAGAGTTGTGTGTCATCAGCATAGCAATGATAGGAAAAGCCATGTTTCTGGAGCCATCCCTATTTACTTCCTTGCTACAACGTACAATTAACAATACGAACTATTACAGGAAAACACATCAACGAAAAATAAAACATACTTACAGATTGTGGCCCGTAAACAACAGCTTCTGTTCTTAAAGTTGGAACTGCTCCATCTTTCAGGACAAGCCATTGTGCGAATCCTGCATTGAACTCGCCAAGATTGTGGAAGCTTTCCTCCGTAACATGTGCAGCACAGAGAGCGAGATTTGGGTAATAATTATCCATTGATCCCAACTCCCCCGACCCTAGGAAGGCTGAACAAAGTGGACCTGCAATCCGGGCACTGATGAAAATAACAGCGTTTCGACGACATTGCAGCGGCAACAACACTCCTATACCACAATAACTCTTCTCCAACGCAATATTCGTATTCTCGGAGGAGGGGTTTATTGGGGTTTGCTGACGTCAGCAACCCTGGAGGGATGTCGTGTAGTCCAAAACCGGCTGTTTGCTGTAGTCCTTAGAAATTGATTTCTTTAAAAGCAAATATCTCCGTTTGCTTTGAACTTTGAGCGCTGTAACTTTGCAGATGTTGTTTATGCTCAAACAGCAACATTACTGACTAACTAAAGTTAGAAAATTGAAATCTTGTTTTACCAAATCTTTAAAAAGGGCAAAAGCCACACATTGAGTTTTACTAATATAATCTTTATTTTTTACATTTTAAACCTTAGTATATTGATAAGTTAAATATAGAAAGACTGAAAACAAGCATGTGAACGTAGTAGAGCCGCAGTAGTAGTAGTAGAGCCGCCGCAGTAGCATCACTAGCCGGAGGTAAAGATGTATAAATGTATATACCTCCAGACCTCCTTCTGTGCCGTCTTGGGACCTTTCCACGGTCCTTGGGGCTCTGAAAGTTCCACCTTTTGAACCGCTCCAGTTGGTTGATCTTAAACCTCTCTCTCTAAAGACTGCTCTCCTGCTGGCACTGGCATCTATCAAGCGAGTGGGAGATCTGCAGGCTCTTTTCCGGGAGCCCTTCATGTTTGGAGTTTGGATTGGATGACTCCAGGGTCATCCTCAAACCCAGACATGGTTATTTACCCAAAGTGCTCTCAACCCAGTTTAGGGCACAGGTTATCACGTAATTAGCCCTTCTGCTGAGGATGGAGAGGCTAATCGACTCTGCCCTGTCAGAGCACTGAGAATCTGTCTGGAGCGTTCTGCGTCTTTTAGATAATCAGAACAGCTCTTTGTCTACTTTGGTGGCCGATCCAAGGCCGAGCATTTCATCGTCAGATACACTCAGAAACCCGTCAAAATAAAAGTTTGGTTTAACATGAAGAAATTACCACAGATATATCTTACTGGAGTGAAGCTATATTGTCATTTAGTTGCTCAAATGCTCAGTAGGCTACTAGTAGCCTACCTACCAGTAGTAGTGGGTTGGTGTTTGTATCAGTTCTAACACAGCTATTATGAGGTATCACCATATGTCATCATTCTTTTTTCTTTAGATTAGAAGATTATATGATATCAAGGGGAATGTCTATACTTAAAAATCCTGGGTGTTGTGACACTGTTTTTGCTTTTAGATCAACAAATAATAACCCAAAATGATTGTCTTGATAATGTCATGCATAAGACTTTTTTCCTGTCCTGGACTCGGTCTTGACTCGGACTCAAACCTTTTTGGACTCGGTCTTGTCTTGGACTCAAACCTCTCAAAGCTGGTCTTGAATACAGCTCTAACTAGAGGCATGGCCTTGTCTTGGGTTTGGTCCTCTGGTTTTCCCATTCAGGATATTTGTGATGCGGCCGGCTGGTCCTCGCCTTCCACATTTATAAAGTTTGCTACTTGGTTACTATCGTAACCTTAGTTCCCTGAGAGTAGGGAACGAGTATTGCGTAGCCAGCCGCACTATAGTAATCTGGCAAGTTGTCGCTTCAGTCATTTAAACCTGCTATAATGGCGCTTTTCGGGGGACTAATACAGGCTAAGGCCACGCCCCTTGGATGTGCAGTTACCGCAGCACAGCCAACGAGTGAGGCAGACACTCGCTGTGCAGCTGCAAAATGTGTTTTACATTTATAGGCTTCAGTAAATCGAGGAAAAGGAGTTTCCCCACTGCGAATAGCTACGCAATACTCGTTCCCTACTCTCAGGGAACTGAGGTTACGATAGAAACCGAGTAGGCACTATTATTGAAAAGGTACAAAACTGTTCTTTGAGGAAGACTATTTCTACCATCGTGTACCTTTTTTTTCTGAGAGTGAATTTTTATAAAATTGCTTTACTACTAAAACCATGGTTCATTTGTAGTTACTATGATTTTACTACAAAAACCATAGTTAAACCATGGTTACTACAAAAAAAAACATAGTTACTACAAAAAAAAAACATGGTTCATTTTTGTAAGGGAATTAAGCATGAATGTTACATTCATACATGTTACTTTGTGCCAAAAATGTTCTTTATCATGGCTGGAAATCCAGAGGTGTCAATAGGTTGTGTGTTGATTAGATTGGCTGGGCCCACCTATGTGGAGGAAAATAATTAGGCTTTGTTTGAATGGGGATAGTTAATTTGCCTGACAAATGTGTGACTTCCAATATAGTGCCTTACAAAATGTTTGTATTAGTGTCCTCCTGATCCATCCTTAGTCAAAGGTTCCCATATCAGTTGTCAGAATGACACTGTTTGCGTCTGTCAGAATTATCTTTGAGTATATATTTCCTTCTTTTTCCAGGGCAATATGATCTCAGATTGCCTCAGATTAGATGCAAGGCATGTAAAGCCACTTGAAATCCTGGAGTGGATGACCTGATCAGTAATGACTACTGGCAGGCCACTTCTCACTATTCAACTGTGTATGTGACAGATGTCCTTTTTTTCTTTTGAAGAGCTGAAGATGGCAGCTCCAGGGATGTTTAGCCAAGCATTTCTTAGAATGCTGGATCAACGCACTTTTGGCTTTGGCCTTGTAAGTATTTGTGGTAATAATTGCGTAACTCAAGAAATAATACTATGAGGGCATGATGATGATGATAGTACATGTTGTGGTTTTCAATCTTTCTGAAAAATAACTTCGCAGAGATCTTTGATGCCAGAAATAATTAGACTTTATTTTCGAACGCCGTCCCGTTCCATAGAACGGCGCTCTAACGCTCTCTGGCCCTCTGGCCTTCCAGTGCGCGCTCCCGAGTACATTTTGGTTCAGAGTTATATACATACTTCTTCTTCCAAAGAAGGTAACACACCCTATAGATAGTTTTGGGTAAAGGTCTTTTACCATGTGACTTCTCAGAATAGAATTTTCTGCAGCAAACAACATTCCATTCAAGGTCTTTCACATACACAGAGGAAATCCAAAGTCACAGACAGAAGAAATAATTGTGTCCAAATATATAGCAAAATTACTTGTTTTCTAAATAATAAAATCTTCTACATTCCCTCCTCTGAGGCTTATTAAGCCTCACATTCACTATCTTTTTTCCAGAGTGTAGTTTCAAAATCCAGCTCCCTCAGTTATGCTACCTAGTGACTCAATTGAGTCACTCATTCTCCTTTCCAATTACTGGATTAAGCCACCACACTCCGGAGGAGCACTCGAGCCAAACATCTTCTTCCATACATTTTATTTCTTTTAGTTGTTCTTTCTTTTTTGTTTAATGGAAAAAGTAAAAAACTCGAATTCTCCCTAATCAAAATTAAACCAAAGAATAAGACAGTGTTATAAGTGTGTGTATACATTTGGTTCAGCATTGCCTGTTATTGACACAGTTATGTAGAGTATGTCAAACATAAAAGTCTCTTATACTATTGAAAGTTTTCTTGTGGTGTAGATATCCTCTAGGGTCTGGCTCATCAATCATCTTCTTCGTCCTCAATTCCTCATTTACTGGAATCAACATCCAGGGTTTGTAAATATCAATTTGGTTGCCCTCTCAAATTAGTTTTCATTATCTTTTTTCTGCATTTTCATTCGTTTAACCGTGGTTTTCCAACTAATGATCTTAATATACAAAGTACACAACAGAATAATAACCCACTTTCAATATCCCTAATTGAGCATACCTTAATTTTCAAAATTTTTCATTAAGTTTTCCTTAACTTTTGCTCTTAAGTTTTTCTTGACTCAATCGTAATTGCAAAATTTTCCTCCCTGCACAATATTATTTAGTAAAAGTGCAACACTGATCACCAAACATAAGTCATTCTACTTTTTTCACATAATTGTTTTTCTCCTAATGCAGACAAAGCATTATAATAAATATCTGCTTATTATAGTAGTTTAATTAATTTATTATGCATTTTTTTTCTACTTGATCCATATGGCTATTAATTCAAAATATGGCTGGGTAAACATAACTATCATTTCTATCGCTTTTTATGAAAGAATATCAATTCTTAAATTCGAAGAATCCATCTTTTAGTCAGTCAATTTTAGTGAACAGAACACTTTACACCTATCTAATAAATTGCAATACATTTCACTTACTGTCTGTTTTATTACCAAATTTAAACAATAAATTCCATTTTGACCTTTTTAATCTCGCGTGTTGCTTCTCATTCTCATTGTAGCTCCTCAGTTCAAGACTAAACTGAATACATTTTCTTCGTTTCTACTAATTTCTAAATAAACTATCATGAATAAACTAATTATGTGTCATGTAATCACTCTAACTAAGAAAGCTTCAGAGCAATGTTACATTTATCTCATAATAGTCATTCAATAAACTTATTAGACAATTAGAAAAATAACTCTAGCAAATAACTTTTTGCACTCTTACATATTCCTTATATGTACATTTCTTTTTCAGTATATCTAACAATCTAAAAGTTTTTCTATCAACCTTTTAAACCATTAGCATTATATCTTATTTATTATTAAAACTTCCTTGTGTTCGTATGCAACTTATTTTTAATCTTTTATTTTTCTCTCTAGTTTACATATAATCTGACCTTATTTCTGATAGTTTTTCAATCTAAGGATTACTTCTCTGTTAGAAATTTAATTTCTGTTCCTGCCCTCCTCTGTTGATTTCATTGCTTTTACCCATCTATATCATGTCCACATGGTATACTGATATATGGCCTATTTTTGTCGCTGTTCTTTTCTTAACTTTGTTTTTGCCACAAATTTCACAAAACTTTGCAAAAAATGCTTTTTAATTTAAAATGCCTTTAATTTTTTAATTTCCTTATCTTACTCCCCCCTTTGCGCACTGGTTTAAAACCATTGCGCATCTGGACTGAGAATATTCAAAAGTATTCATTGGTTCAACAATCTGTCCTTCATGTGAATGCCAAATATCTATTCTTGACCCCCCTCTGGTGCCATTTAGATTGTTCACAAGGGCCTGTTTGTTATTGGATTTTAATAAGTTCTTGTAAGTCTATAAACTTTCTATCCTTTCTATCAAGCACTACTTGATATCATTTTAATTAATCAATTGCATTTTGAATCAAATTGTATTCTTATCAATTAAAATTAAAATTTAATATTTGTTAATACTTGCTTTAATTTCAACTGTAGCCTTAAACTAATTAAGTATACCCTTGTATTGACAAGTTACATCTGAGTACCCCTTAAGATTTATTTTAAAGTTATTTTTAGTTCTAATTTTTTCCTTCATTAATTGTCTTAATTCCCACTATGCTATATCAATTTCTTAAATTAATTGTTAACATTATTTTAGTTTCTTTTCTTAATTAGTCATTATCATTGTTTTCTATGTAGCGTAATATATTTTTCTCCTCAATAATTTTTTTTTTTGATGGGGTTATTATTAAGTTGCTACTGAATCTATTCAAGGGCTGAACATCCAATCATAGGAAAGTTGGTTGATGTTGACTATTGTTTGAGCTTGTACTCATCTCTGTTGATTCTCTCTTCTTTGCACAGTTCCTCTCATTACTGTGTTTCTGGTCAAGTTTGTCTTTTCTTCCATTCATGATTTGATCATTCTGTTAACCTTGTCATCAATCATTACATCTTTCACCAGGGTGTCTCCAGTGAGTCGTTCGTTGCAATGGACTCTTTCTCTCATTGTCAGCATGTCCTTGATCCCTCGCTTCAGTTGTGGGGGGTTGCTGAAGTCAGTTGGTTTATTTTAAGTTGAGAGGCATGGACTCAAATGTCACTCTGTTGATCACTTCTTCTGAAATTACAAAGCATAGTTACTGGTTCTTTTTGTTAGACTTGTCCCAGAATCCTTCCTGGAATTGAGCTGCTGCTATCTGTAAATTAAAGCTTAATTATTTTTGTTAGTGAAAACAACATGTGATTTCAATCATCTGCTCATCTGTCCCATTGTACTTCTCGCTGTTACCTGT